>NW_009186535.1:439-6053 GCF_000690835.1 Fulmarus glacialis
CGCGGTGTATGATGTGAACTAATACATGTTAACAAAGTTAATACGCTTTGATACTATAAACACTGCCTGATGTAATAGCTAGGAAAGGGAATTTCCCTAACAGTGTCCAGCAGCAGCGCCCGGCTTTGCACGCTGAATTGTTCTGTGCGAGGTTTTGCGGCAGTTCCAGCAGCCCCGACCTCAGTCCTACCCCTTCCTGGGCACCTTCCCCCTCGCCCTCCTGGCTGGCCGGCCTCTGCCCAGTCCAGCGCTGCCCTGCCCGTGATACAGGCAGGAAGGAGCCCAGGCAGGAACACTGCAGTTATGGATGTAGGCTGAGCTTTTCTCACCACAAGGTCAGAGCGGGAGGATGACGTGCAGTGATGTAAAGCCCTCGGAGGTCCAATGTCCCTCAGTGGCCTGTGGTCCATCTTGCTGCATGTCTTGTTCTTTGCCTCATCCCCCGGTTGAGCTCCAGCTCGGTGTGGAGGAGGGTCCAGGACCCCCTCAGCTGCCTGCTGGCGCTGGCTCTCCCTGCCCCTTCACCCAGGGCACCTCCAAAAGGCAGGAGACATGTGAGGGGGAGGAAGAAGGCCGCAGGAAGACGAAGACGATCTCCCCCTCTGTGGCGAGCCGACAGGGGGGAGAAGGGGGGGTTAATGTACGCTGAGATCACATGGCTGCCGTGGCTTTTTTGATCTTGACAAAGGCAGACGGTTCCGCTCGTTGCCAGCATGCGACAAATTACAGGTGAAGCAGAAGAGATTAGAGGATATTTCTGGCTGTTGTTGAGTTCGGTGGGGGGAAGGGAGGACGAATCCAGGGCAGACTTGTCCTAAATATGGGAGGCAGGCAGATGCGATAAATAACGAGAGCCAGCTCCCAGGTTGGGGGGGCATAGAGAGCAATTTGGACAACGCTGCTTTTGGGCTGCTGAGGGTGTAGAAATATGCTAAAAGCTGGAGCATCAACCTAAAAGGTGTTTCTCCTCTTTCATCCCCCTGTTACTCTCCATTTGCTGCTCTCCGGCCCTGCAGAAGGACCTGGGTGGCTTCAGCGTCCGGTCGGGAACATGCTCGTTGTCCCCTCTGTCACTGCCAGCGTCTGGTAATGCTGGTACCTGTTGAGGTTCAGCGTGTCCAGACCACCAATCCCACAGTTATTTTTCCTTGTCCCCAGCAGGTTTCTTGGCCGTCCCTTGGCAGACTTCCCTTCGCAGGGCTGACCCCCACCGTCCCGTGGGGACACAGAGATTCGCCCTGCTCCCTCCTCTGTGTGCCCCACCTTCACTGCGCCCTTTCACCGGGGGGACACCTCCCCCTTAGCCCCTTACTAACGAAGGACCCTTGGGTGCAAGGCCCACCTGAGGGTGACTCGGAGGGGGTCAGTGGTAGTGCTGATGGTCCCTGCCTGAAAGTCCAGTCTTTGGCACAGCCAATTTCCTCCTGGGATGCAAAGCCATTGCCCGACAGCTGCCCGAATCTACGCCAGGCAGATTCTCTTTGCTTTCCTTCCTCTCCGAAACGCAGGCAGGGATGCTCCGCGGGGGGATGCAAAGCCTGCAGAGCAAGCTCAGCTCAGTGGGGAACCAGGGGGGAGAACAGGAGTCGTCGTCCTGCACCGTCGTTGGCTATTTACCCATGGGCCAAGGGGTATAAAACAGATCTAATGTCAAAGAGTAGCATTTAAAAACTGGTTTTCACGGTAGAGATGGCATAAGGAGGTGGAGACTCAGGCTGGCATTGTGCCTGCAGCTCTTGTCTAGATCTGTAACTCAGCAAGGAGAGGAGGGGAGAGGGATGAGACATGGTTGATGTTGGAGGCTGGGGTGTATTTTACATATCACTGCGTGACTGTGTCAGGCTGTTTTCATCTCTCTGCCCCGTTTCCAGTTTGCAAAGCGGGAATAACGAGTCGATCTCCGCTTCCGAGCAGTGCAGGAGGTGTCAGTGCACTGGCCCCCAGCACAGGCAGAAGGGGCGAGAGCAGGGCATGATACGGAAGGGGAGAGCTCCTGATTTGACTCTGTGGGCCATTGTACATTGCTCTGGTAGCAAAAACCATTCCAAAAATGAGTAGAAGTGTAATGTAGCCCCTGTGAAGATACTCTGGTTGTGCCAATGAAAGCAATTAGCACCAGTGATTCTTGGCCTGGCCATTACCAGTGCTCCCTGGGAACGGTGCAGTCACTCCTGCAGCAGGACAGCACCAGCTGCTACAAAAAATATTGTACAACACACATTGCCCTCAGCTATCCTTGGCCAATTTGCTGTGTGCTTCATCCAGCGGGTTGGTGACTGAATCTCGGGATGTTTTCTCTCCCATTTCTCTCTCGGTTCTCCCCGAGCAGCCAGAGAAGCGATGGAGACAGGCTTCAGAGATGGTCTCAGCAGCAGCGCTGACCCCAGCATGGTCCCAGCTGTCTCAGCACCCCCTCCCAGACCTCCTTGCAGTGGTGGCTTCGTCCCAGCCCTGTTCAGCATGAGTTTTGTGAGATGTCACCTCGCCATGCGTCGCTGGCTCCGGGCTGACCTCTTGCAGTGCTGTCTGGGAAGCACGCAGAATACAAACTCGTGTGTATTTGATTGCACCTGTTCTCTCACTAATAGACAAAAATTATATCATTTGCAGCAAGTGCAAGTTATTAGGGAAACTAATGACATTTCCACATATGTTGCTGGCAACCTCAGCTTCCTTTGGCAAAGGCTTCCTCCAGCTATTGTTAGACCCAAAGTAAGTCAGCTTTTTCCATTCTGCTCTTTAATTTAACTCACCATACACATTTCCTTAGCTTTTTGATCAACTCAGCAAAGCTTCTCAAACGGGTTTCCTTATTTGATGCTGCAGTAGCACCCAGAAGGCAGGTTACTCTGCTTTCCCACCAGTGTCCGACTGATGTCCTGCCATGCCTCCAGGGTGCCTTCTGCATCCTGCAGCAACTCCCTCACCTCCAGCAGCTGAGCAGGGAAGTATTTCTGTGACCCTTGCTGGAGTTTTGTCCTCTACTGCGGACCTTGGGCGAGGCTAGTTTGATAAAGTCCATCTTCTCCCATGCCTCTACCTACCTTGGGAGAGTAGTATTTGGGGGATTGGTATTGCCTTAAAGACGGGCAAAGAATTGTGTCTGATCATCTCAGATGCTGATAAAAGCCTAAAGGACACTAAAGAACAGCGAGGAAACTTGTTAGGAAAAACTGGAATAATACTTAATCAGGCTTGGGATTAAGCCGAGCTCAGTATGTCGTTCATGCTGTGTTTTATGGGCATGTTGCAAGCAGGAAGCGTGCGCCTGAGGTTGCCCAACCATCTCCTCTTTCTCCAGCCAGGGCTTTTGTCTGAGAAGGGTTTCATGATTTCTGCTCTGCCGGGTGGCCCTCTCATGTCAAACCTGACCTCGCGCTTGCCTTCCTCGCGCAGGTGAATTTGTGGCTGCCCAGAGATGTGGAGGGAGTCGGAGGCTTGGTAGTGGGCGGGTATCCTAGCATGAACGGCTTTGGGGGGCTCGTGTGCTGCTGCTCAGGGGCTTCCTCCAAGCCTCCAGGTGGAAGGGGCTGGCAGCCCCCCAGGCACTGGGCAGGATGATATGCACGCACTTATGCCTGGAAGATGCTGAGTGGCACACGGCAGCCTTATTCGTAGTGAAAGCTGAACTGCAGCTGAAGCGTTTCCATGTGGTTTGAGCTGTACATGGCAGGTCGATGCCTGGAGCCGTCTCGACGCCACAGCTCTTGTCAGGAAACCAAAGGAGGTGACAGCACCTGAGAGCCTTGTCACAGGCAGCAAGCAGCTGCTGCGGCATCGGAGGCAGGGGGGCTGCAAGCGTGTCCCAGCTCCGGCAGCATGAAGCCCGGTGGTGCTCATTTCCTGCTGCCTCCAAGGCTGCTTCAAACTCAGCTGGGGGGATTTCTGCTTGAAGCAAGCGAGGCTGCCATGTCATGACTTGCACAAGCCCACCGGTGTGGTGGTGGCTGCAGAAAGAGGTCATCCCCGCTCCTCGCCGTGCCCTCCCAGTGCTTGCATGGCAGGGAAGTGAGCCAGGGGAAAAAATGACCCCGTGAAACAAAACTATTGCTGTTCTGGGGTTTTGGCTGCATGAGCAGCATGCTAGCATTAAGCCTGAGCTTAAACCGGGGGAGAAGTTGCAGCCCGATGGACACACACTGGCTCTGGTGTCCCCCTGGTGTAACCTACGACAGAGAGCTGGGACGGTTGGCTGGGGATGGGGGTGATCTTAAACGTTTCCACACAATGTCCCCGAGGACGCCTGGCCCAGCAGGCCCTACCGGGGTGGCTTGTGGCTCTGGCACTGACTGGTCTTCTGGAGAAATGAACAGTCTCCTGTCTTGTCAGCCACCACTGATCTCCCTCTCATTTTCTTTGCATACCTGGAAAGTGGTTTCCCTTCTGCCCTCTGAAACATACTGTGTCTTTGCCTACCCTTAGGGTTTGATCTGGGAACACAATAAACAATATCCTTTCAACATTATTTTTTTAAAATCTGGTTGGCTTTTTGTTTGTCCAAACCACATGTTTCTCTCCCAATACGGTCAAAACCCTGCGGCTTGTGTTTTCCTCCCTCTGCAGTGGGATTAGTGAAGCAGTTACTGCGCTGATGGCCAAGGTGGGTATCATGGCTGAACTTCAGTGAGGTTAAAATTAAGGCGTGATTGCAGGTTCCTTTCTGGAGGCACATGGCAATTGTGTGGAGTGCCCACTTTGCTGGAGCAAAGCAAGAAACAGCTAGCTAATCCTAATGGATCTGATCCTCTGTGCAGATATCCTGCTAGGTACCGGGGGATCGCAAACCTGTACTCAATGCTTCTAAGCTATTATGAAGTTACATCAAGCAGAAGTGAGGCTCGGGAGGACAAAAGGAGGATGAGGAGGAAATTACGGATCATGCCAGCCAGCTCCCACGGCTCCCAGCACAGCCCTGTCTCTGCACTGATGGACGAAGCCCCAGTGCAGACCAGGTGACAGACCCCTCGGGTGCATTACCTTTGGAGCCAGCAAGCACACGTGGGCTCTGTCACCGTTCACAGGTTGGCTTGGGGAGGGGACGAACCCATTTGTGCCTGAAACGCAATCTACTGGGAAGCCAAACCTCGCACCTCACAGCTCCTGGGGCATAGGCACATAGCAGGCACAAATTCAGGGCTCAGACGGTTTGGTGGATATTATTAGCCCTGCAAGCCTTTACAACCACCCCCCGCAGCACACCTGCAGGGCTGTAGGTGTCAGAGACTAAGCCGGCAGGGCTGGAGAGCACAGGCAGGAGGAGAGCAGGCAGCTCTCAGGGCTGGAGCGGGTGGTTTGATTGATTTTGTTAAAACATTTTTGCGTTAAACAACTTCTGGGTCACGGTGAAAATTTCTCTGTGTACAAAAAAACCCCACCAACCAAAAAAACCAAAACAGTTTGGTTGTTCCTATTTCTGTGCTGTTGAAAAGCTGACAATGTTTTAACATTCCGTCAGCGGCAGCAATGACAGAGCCAGGTATGGATGTTCAGAAAACAAGGTATTTCACTGAAAGCAAAAATATTACTTCAGACAGCAATGTTTTTCTGTTTTCTGCTGTAAGATACTTTTGGTCAAAGTGTTGATGATTTTATTTTTGCATAAAACCCCCAAAGG
>NW_009186536.1:0-10377 GCF_000690835.1 Fulmarus glacialis
AGTATAAAATAAGTGTATATAGTAAGTATTAAAAAAAGAGTGCATACCTTGGTTAATCTACTGCCAGCCATATGAGATCATGCATACATATATAAATAAACAGTTATACCAGGAAACAAAGTTTGTTTTCCAAACACATTCCATGCATATGAACATGCATATTGGTATGAAGAGTTTTGAAGTTTAATAAGATGTCTTATCTAGGAAGAAGCATTAAAAGATATGCTTTGGAAAAATCCAAAACTATTGGATAAAACAAAATGTAAAAGCAATAAGGTACCAGGGGAGAAAAACATAACACAGCAGAAGTTATATGTAATTATATTAACACTAGCCCTCTCCTGTGCTAGCTAGTTCTCTTTCATCGTGATACATTACAATTCATTTGGCTTCTGCAAGCTTCTTTTTTGACTAAACTTCAAAGATAATTAGAACATATGTGCTTGCTACTGGATCATAAAGTCTTGCTTCTACTATCTCTTTAGCTACAGGAACTTTTCTTAGTAAATACCTGACAGTAGCAGTTCTGTAAACGGTTTCTATTTATGATTTTATAATTAACAATTCTCTTAATTTTTATTAATTTAAACATCTTTTCAAATAAGGATTGTGTATGTATTTTCAGGGTTTTTTGGTAACTTTTGTAGAAAACTGGAAGGCACAATCTACCATTTAAAGTGGCAGTGTGAATCACTTTTTAAAGCCTTTCAACACAGTTTTAAAAGTGTATGTGATTTCTCCTTAGAAGAGAAACAAGCATAGCATTTTTAAGATAACCTATATATCCAGAGTTGAAAGGGCTCTAAAAGTAAATTTGGGAACCTAGTGCTGGCTATACACTTAAGTGCAGATATCACCCCACGTTCATACTGAGGTATAGAGTTCACTGAATTTTTGGTAATATATTTTGAATAGATTATTCTAAAACAGTTATTGAATATAGCATTTTAAATTGAGTTACTACAAATGGTTTTTGGAAACTGCATATGCAGTGGCCAGGTCCAATATGTGCAGACAGTCATAATGAATATGCATGCAGATGGCCAATTAGAGATCTAGAACCTCATCCAAAGACCGTGGAAGTCAATAGGAATCTTTGAACTGACATCAATGGATGTTGGACCAAACATCCAGCTAACTGTCAGAGAGGCAAACTAACCTTCCTCGAGCACAAAAACTCCCCAGCCATCTTAAACAATTATCCTTAAAGGCCATCAATTTCACAGTGTAAATGCACATAGATTAAATTAGATTTATAGTTCATCTGGAATCTGTGCTGAATCAGCAAATCTGGATGCTTTGGACAGGCAGCCTGCACAACGTTGCTCGCTTGGATCAAGGATGTCTGGCCTGAGGCCTGGTTCAACTCACGAGAATTCTGCTGAAGAGAAAGTACCACATAACAAGTAATCAAAACATGGGTATAATTGCCAGATGATGACAGCTTGATGAGAATTTCTTTCTAAGCAATGTTGCCTGTAGTGTATTTTATAAGGAAAGCTCTGGAGTCCTTGGTACCTAATGAGCTAAGGTTACTTAAGAGCACAATAATGTGTAGAACTGAGTTACAATGAGAATTGAAGTTCCCTCAGATAAGGTATATTGGAAACTTCCCTTTTAATGAGCTCTACTGCAGTACAGAAGTTAATCTCTCTGAGAAACTTAGTTGTACCTCAGTAGACAAAATCAACATATGAGGGTGTATGGCAGTTTCAGTCAACAGCTGTTTAAGAAACTCGCAGAACCACACCTGACTTCAAATTTAGCATGGGGAGAAGGGGAGTAAATAGCCCAGCTTTTGGTAAAACGTAAATAGCACATTGAACAAACTAAATTAATGAATTATTTTCCCATTTTGAATAGACCCAAATATATTGCGTTAGTTTTTTGGCTTGAAGAGTTAAACACATTATTTCATTAACATTTCATTTTTCTAATATTACAAGAAAAGTTAATGTCTCATGACCACATATAAAGTATGTCCACACAGATTATATTAGGAGTAGAACAAACATTATTAGATTACTTACACAGGACTGTTTCAAAGTTTTGAAGCCGCTGTTTCTTAACCACAAATATAATTCCAGATAAACTGTGTACATCCAACAAAATGGGTGAAATAGAAGATTAATACATCTATATTATTATAGGAAATGTATGTTAACATTTTGACTCAATATTAGAAAATGTTAAACACAAAAGGGCTTGAAGGGTGTCACATAACAGCCCGTAGATTTTCCTGGCAGAAGAGGCCGGTCTTCACTTAACTGTCTGTCCTGTATGCAAAGTTCCTAAGAAGGAATGGTTTTTTGCACATTTTCACTGCATATTTTCCAGATAAAAGAAAGATTTGTGCAGCTATAATTATGCATATTCATTTGTAACTGCTGAGGAGTTGAACATTTTGCTTAAGATATGCTAGAGCTAAATGAAAATGAAATAAAAATAAAATAAATGTTGTAACATTATTTTATATCTTTGGCAAATATGCCTCTGCAGTTTTAAAATGGTACTTTTTAGGTATGCCTCTGCAGCTTTAGAATGGTACTTAGAAGGAGCAGAAAATAATCAAAATATCTGGAATATACTCATTAAGTCTCTACTTTAACAATATCCCTTATTCCCTTCCTGTAGGCTGTAAAAAGTATTTTATGAGGAAAATGTTAATCTTGATAGTCATTTAGTTATACTAAAGATTACAAAAGTCATTCTTCCTGAGTAAAAAGAGAAAAAATAGCAAAGATGAATGGAAGCTCTTAGGGTTTTGTTTGTTTCTTTTGAATCTGAACCTGTTTTTTTTAATGACAAAAAAGGCAAATGACAGAAACTGGACAGCTCACACCTCTCTCTGTCACAGGCTCACTGCAGCATTATAGGAGAGGTGGTTTCCCAAATAAACCTGACATAAGGCTGCAATAACATCATGTCAGCCTAGTTAAACAAAAGACAGAGAAGGGAAATAGAAATTAGAATTATGCGGGGAAATAGGAATACATACAGGAAAGCCTAACAGGAGGAACATAAACTTCAGTCAGTGCTGAAGCTCAGAATTCAGTCCAAGGCAATGTAAGCAAGGACAGTGCAATAGAAAAAGCTGGAGAATCTAGAGATTTATTTGCACTACAAAAGGAGATATCTTAAATGGGTTAATCAATTGGAAATTAAAATTTGACATAATTTTGAGACTGCTGAGTTTATAGCTACTCTAAATCAGCATTTCTAGACTTTTAAAGTGTTCAACTCATGTTAAAATAATAAATAACTATTCATAACTTTCTGTAACCTTTTGGTTTTGACTTCTTTTATGATTGATTTCTGCCGGATGGTGAATTTAACCATTCATGGGGGAAAGGTTACTTAGCGTGGATGAAGTGAGAGACCACTCTAGACACTATGAATAATAGACATATGAGATAGTAATTTTCATGTTAATGTTATATCTGACCTACATACTTGCTTTACATAAAATTGTCAGAATGCTCCGGGTCATGAGCTTGTCATCACTAACTTTCCTAAAATCTTCTGGCTCTATGAAAGCATGTGGATTCTGCAGATTCGAAGATGGACTGCAAGTTTTTTTGGCACCAGAGCTAAATTGATCAGTGAGTCTCTCAAGTGCTGTTAAGAATCAAAATATATTTGTATTGAACTTTGAGCATGGGATTACATCTAGCCTCTAACGGTACAGGGCTAGGCATATCTCCTATTTGCAGCTTCCCAACACATTCCATATGTAGACTCTGATGAGAACTTCTCTACACAGATTCTAATACTCAGTTATTCTGCGATCGGAAAGCCCTCATCACTAATGAATGTGCCTCATTTACATTAAAACAACATTTTGTTCTCTGATCATCATCTATGTCTGAATTCTGAGCTAACTGTTAATTCTAAACACAAGCCAGAAGAGATGTCTTTCAGTTTCATTTAAATCAAGGGGTGCAAAAAAATGCTTTCTATAGATCACAGTGCACTTAACAGTGCTTTATATGTGGAGTTAGGGGATAGGACAAAAGAACACAGTTGGTTGCAGGGTTTGTTTTATCTGATCCAATGTAACTAACTATAATTGCAGTCCCCATGATGTCCACATATACAACACATTTTCTAGGAGACAGTAGCACTAAAAAGAGGGGATTATGGGGAAAGAATAGATGGACAGAGCAGAGTTTATGACTTAAATGGGAGGAATCCTAGACCATCATTCTTCATGGGAAGGCCACAGACCAGCTTGAATCCCCTTGTGTAACACCTTTCAAGGGAACCCTTACTGAAATGCACTATGAATTTCTCTGAAATGCTTTCCTGCTTGACAGGATTTAGGCAACAACCACTTTCAGAGATGGCTTAAGTAAGGGTAGCAGTGCTGGCAGAGTGAAGATGGCAATGCCCATCTTTTTCTTGAGAAGCTCCACAGTGAGATAAAAAAAGTAGTTGTAGTTAAAAAAATAAAAAAAAAAATAAAAAAAAACAAGCAGTGAAATTGGAGATAAGTGCAAAGACATGTGTGCAGAAGAGAAAAGGAGGAGACAATGGCAAGTATTTTGCATGGTTTTGGTTGGGAAAGCTGAATAAAGGTGAATATGGTAGTTGAAAGAAAGGGAGTCATACAAAGCTTTAGGGTCACTAATCGACATCAACACTGAATAGCACAAAAGGTTTGAATTTTAGAGATATGGTAGAAGAAGGAGGCAGTAAGACAAATACAGGCTGAAAATCTGAATTAAAATAAGATGAATCAGCTGGACTTACTTATAAACACTTATTATAGGATGAGTAAACCAAGTTTATTTACAAAACCAAAAGTGTATGTGAAAGGAGAAAAATAACAAGGAAGCATTGTTTTAAATGAAAATAAAAATCATAATGTGATAAAATCAAATGGTCATATACTGAAAAAATTGATTAGATTGCCAGCCATGCCAACTTGCTTTTTGCAGTTTGAACTCTTAATAGACTGATCTGTTTGCTGACAAGTTGTCTGACAAACCCTTTGAAGGAGCTGAAAATTTGAAGACTGAAAAGGAAGTGAATATATTTGAAAATATAACTATTGTTGAGGACTTGTCAGTTATATGTAATAGAGTATTTTTAGTATATTTGGAATTGTTTTCTCACAAGTGCTCCGCATTTTTGTTATCATGCTATTTCTTTTTCATAAACATAAATGTTCACAAAAACATTATTCTAATGAGATCTGACTTAAAAACCAGCAGGGATCCTCTTTAGCTGTAAAACTGTCCTCAGTAGTTTCTATTCCATTCAGCTAGCATCTAGCTCCTAAGCAGCAAACTAGCATGGTGGAAGTTTGCTGTTCTGCTCTCATAACTTCTGTATGCGTTGACATATTTTGGTCAAACGTGACAAAAGAGTAAAGGCCACAGAGTTGTGCAGTTTCTGCCAGCTTTGTGGGAGGAAGGGACCACAAAGGGAAAGACTATGTGTGATGCTATCCTTATTAAAAAGCAGGAAGTCCAGGCATGTGTCCCAAGTCTCCACAAATCCAGGCTTCATCAGTTCTGTTGCAATACATTTGTGGAAATATGTATACACACATAATAAATGAAGAGTAATATGTTTATGTGACAGGTGAATCAATACCCTTGATAAGACTGAGATCTGTGACCATACACTGCCCTTCACTAAAATGTTTCCTATTATTTTTTGGGGAAACAACTTAACAGTTCTGGGAAGCTGTTTAAATGATCTTATTAGCTCAAGCAGACACTAATTTTTCTTTAATTACAGTGAAGTTTCTGCCTCCCTGATTCATGCTGTCTATGAAGAGTAATGTGCAGAATTGAATGTCTGCAAGTATTTCTAGAGAAGACCTCTCATGAGCACAGCTATCTCCACAGCTTTCCCCTAAACAGTTCCTTCAAATACAGTCCTCACTAAGCATAGAAAAGGGAGGTCAAGTTGCTTTATACGTGTGGTCTATACATGTTCATTGCACTCTGTTTCATTATTTTGAAGTTTCTGTAATGCTTCTCCAGTTGATATGTATGCTATCAAAATTTAAGGCGAGATTTAATAACTGTACTCTGATTCACAATACAATTAATTAATTATACTAATCTCAAAATAAGAAACTGTTCAACATAGTAGATGGTGATATAATCTAACAGTGATGTTTCAATCTAAAGCACATGCTCATGTAGCAAAGCCAAATTAAGGACATAGATCCCGCTGGAAATGTGTAGTCCAATCGGTGCTCTGAATTAGGCAAGAGTTTCCTGTGACTAATTAACACCACATCATGAAACATGTGTGCAAGCACTTTATTTTAAATTTTGCAATAAGTCTTCCTTCTGAGATTCTAGTGTTTATTTTGGGAACATAATTCTCTAAAGCTGCAAGTATTTTTCTTGAGAAAATAAACAGTAACTACTGTGATGGAGAACAAGATCAGTTGTTCCATTTAAATTAATCTAGTATTTTTTAACCCTGCTATTTGTGCTCTAACTTTTTAGGATGATCTATATCTGTAAGAGAGTATTTATATATTCAGACTACTAAGCTTTCAAAGCTCTCAAATGTCTGGTTCATAAATTACAGACAACACAGCATCAAAGAAAAGGGAGAAAGGAAAAAAAAAACCCAACAGCAAGTCTTTGGAAGAAAGGCTTTATATTTTGAATTTTAAAATGTACTTCCAAATCAAATATGTTTTATCACCACAAAAATATTTTATCCCTAAGTTTATTTCATAAACTAAATAGTCAGTTCTGTCAGCAGAATAGGATGCAGATGAAAGAGTGAAGGACAGGAATAGAATAAAGGAGTCCGGAGGCCAGGAACAAGAACTATGAAGTATGTTTAAAATACACATATATTACTCTAAACAGCATAAGATGAATAGCATAGATATTCCCAGTTTTACTTTCTTTATTAAGGAAGTGAGTACTGACAAGATATTCCTTATATCTTAAGGGCAGAAACCAGTATAATCATAGGGTTATAAATCTTCTATGATTGTGCTGCATTTTAAGATTATACTACAGTATGCTTCAGTATACCTCAGAATATTTTAGTGGTGTACATCAGTATCATTGATTAGACATGCTTTTCTCAAACTAGGCTTAAGAATGACAATTCTTCTGTCCTGATGCAGTACTTTCACATATGTGGAAGGTAAGCACCAGATGATCGTTTAGATACACAGTGATGCTGCAATGCAAATATTTAAACAGACTGATAGAAGAGTGTAAAATGGCAAGTTAAAGACATTTTTTTCCCTCAGGTCAACTAGAAGTCTATTAAAGATAAATCTATTAATATAAAACTGGCACATACTGATGACAGTACAAAATAGACTGGTAGCTGCTGTACAAATATTTTATTATACATTAGTACTGAGCAATTAACATGAATATGTTTTACTCTAACTGCCCCAGTCCTGCACCAGCTCTGTTCACCCATCATGCAAGTGAGTATAAAATTTAAATTGGATTAATCCAACCAAATCAGGGATGCCCAGAATGTATGGAGGTGAAAACCAAACAGCTCATAGTGGAATTAGACAGAAACATAAAAGTAAGTTTAAAAGACACTCTTCCCTGCAGAAAGAATTATTAAAGTATTAAACCAGCTGTTGACTACATGGATCAAGTTGTTGCAGGTATGGAGATTGGTTGACAGAAATGCATTCTTTTTAATATACAACTAACTCAAATCCCATTATCTTGAAGTAGAAAGGGAATATTAAGTATCTTGTTAAAGTAGCTAAGATATCAGGCAGAAGTCAAAGGCAATAGTGGCAATGCTGTGAGGGAGCTGGCATAAGGCTGTAAATCTGTAAGGGCTGTAGAGGAGGAAAGAAAACATAAAAGCAACCTGAACTGAGTAATGAAGAATTAAAGAATAAATCTAATGTGTCACCTGCACGGTATAAGATAGTTCCCCCCAAAAGATTTATATGTAGAACTTGGAATATATAAAGTGGTGTTTGGGCAATGACAAATTGCAGCAGTCTGTATTACACCTTTTTTAGTATGTTTTTTTTTCCTCCAGTTCAGCTCCCCTGACATCTTAGAGGGTGCAGCAGGTCAGCTGTACCTGGCCCGCAGTCCCGATGGCAGTCCCCACGGCGTGAGTGCTCCAAGTTGTTTTCTTCTGAGGTGCTCTAGGAAATGGACCTTCCCTCTCCCTCCTCCCCAAAAATGAAAGCGAACCAACCCACTTATTCCATGGGAGAATACTCATATGGAGTCTCTCATTGAATTCCCTCATATTGAGGCTTTGTTTTGTCTTGTAGACCTTGACATCAGGAATATGCATACTCTTTGCCAGCGAAATCATCTGCATCTTTGGGCTCTGATGGAGAAAGGCTGAACCTTCAGCATGTTCTTTCAACTTTTCTTTGTTCCACCTTTCATCCTCTCCCTCCTTTAACTGACTGTGTCAGTATGATACAGGCATTTTCTATTTCATCTCTACAAGTCCAGAAATAGAGAGAAACCTACCACAGCTGCTCAATTTTGTCAAGAAAACACCCCGGCTCCAAACTTTCTGTTGATGCAGAAGCAAGATTTGGTCAGCAGTGCCAGTTTGTCAGCACTGATGCATTTTGTCTCAGGTAGATAAGGTGTTCAGCAAAACCAGCAAACCGCAAGCAGATTTGTTTGCCTGGAAAACCAGCTGATTTCCCAATGCAAAGGCTGATGCTCCAACTTTCAGAGGTAATGGCTCAGGGCAGCCCTGTTGCCTCTAACACATATTAACAGGGTTGCAAAGGGCGATACAGTTTATGAGTGTGAGAGGATGCCGGCAGGTGCATTGCCACGCAGCCCCATGGCATTGGTACCCTGGGAGGTCTGCCTGCATGGCGTGAGCCCCACAGGGGCTGTCCACCCCCAGGCAGGGCATGCCATCTCCAGGATCTCCAGGCACCCTGCAGACTGCTCAGGGCTTCACGGTGGAGAGCATTTTGCTGTTCTTCTTGGCTTTAGGGAATAGAATGGGTTAAAAAAACCCAGTACAGTACATTTCTTATAGCCACGTATCGCATCATACAGAACACATTCTGAGTGCTTTTAAGAAGTTTATTTATAACAAGAGCGGGATATGAGTTTTCCACTGGAATTTAATGCCAAAAAATATATTATCCTTTCAAAAATTAGCATATATTTCATTTCAATTTTTATTTGAGCCAAAGCACAGAATTTTAATTTAATACAAGGACTTCAAACAACAGGCTGTTGTTTTGTGGTACATGGATTTCCTTATGAGGCAAGTAACCCCTCTAGTCCATTACTTCATCCAGGGTAGCATCCCTGCAGTGCTTCATCTTCTGTAATGTCACTTATAGTGCAAAGTTTGATGTACATATTGTCTCACAGTGTAAGGAGGGGTGTGGGTGGTCTGGCTCTACAGAACCTATTGCACATTAGGTGCACCACAGGAAAATGAATTTTCACTTCTTAAGTGATTCACATCACAGTGCTTCAGACCATTCCAACAAATCAGAATGAAACATTGCAGTTTTAGGAATGCCAAAATACTCATTTTCAAAACTGCAATGAACAGTCTGGATCATATGGGACATTATAATTTGAAACAATTTTTTAATTTTTTTTTTTTTTCCTCTGTAGAACAGTTCAAAATAAACTTGCACTAATTCAAGGTGTAAATGAAATGGTTATCACTGGAATTTGCTTTGGGCTTAAAATATTTTTTTACTTTTTAAAATTCACTTTCACTTGTGGTCATTTATTGTTATTCACTTACAAAATATTTAATTTCAAGAATGGTTCATCCTGTTAAACTGTCATGTGAATAAACTGAACTTCCATGCGATGGAAATGAAAATAAACTATAAAATGTGTTTGAAATTATTCTGGTTATGAGACAAGCTTTTCCAACATCTCTTCCTGGGCTTGTTTTAGTCCCACCCTCCCAAAACCAAGAAACCAAAGAAAAGCAGGTCACATATGAGTTAATGGATTACAGAGAAAAAAGATTTTAAGCACATATCCTGATTCCTCATCATTGTAATTACCATAAAAATACAGGTCATACACAAATACAGAATTTCTGTGAAATGCCAGCTTGCTTGTTCCTGGTTCGCTTGAGAGGTTTTGGATATTTTATTTATTTATTTTTCCTTAAAAGGTAGGGACATTTAGAGAAATTAGAAAGGATTAGATTCAGTGAAGAAATGACAGGAAATGAAATTTAAAAAAAAGAAAGGAAGTGTTGCCATAATGAGTCAAAATTAACAGTGTAGCAATTCATTTAGGGCATATGGCAAAAACTATGATTGTATTTCTATGTTGAAGTTTGTTTCTTTTGTGATGCTGTTGTAGTGCCTACTTCTTTTTCCATTTATGCTATACAACACTTTTTAAGTATATAATACTTATTTTATATATTATA
>NW_009186537.1:0-42530 GCF_000690835.1 Fulmarus glacialis
AGCCCCCTGGATGGACCTTCATCTACATCATCATTTCTGGCCCTCAAGCTCCAAAGCCCCGTACCTGTTGTGTAGGGGCAACTGGGAAGGTTGAGGTGAGGGAGGCCGGGCAGGGATTCGCCGTGTCCATTCCCCCCTGTCTCCTGGGTCCCCTCCTTCTGCCTGGCGGCAAGAAGGCAGGGGATCCTCTGCTTCCTGTGGAGCCTCCATGTGCTGTCCTTGTCTCAGGGATGGCAGGGTGCAGCTCCACCAATCTATCTCCCTCTCACACTCCCTGATACTCCTTAACCTCTCCACCTCCTCCTTCAGCTCTGCCACCAGGCTGAGCAGATCATCCACCTGGTCACAGCACACACAGGCATTGTCTCTGCTGCCCTCCAGTACAAGCGACAGGCTCAGGCACTCCCTGCAGCCAGATACCTGGACAGAGGTATGTTTGCATGGGGGCTCAGTCTGGGTCGCCACATTCCTTCATGACAAATAGATACAATGCTGTAGACACATTGCCATGAAAAGGTACTAAAAACCAGCTTTAATAACAGAAAAAGATACAACTGTGTTAGAATGCTGTCTTGCTCACCCCATTCCCAAGTTAACATATCCTGCTTCTTCGAAGATGGAAGATAACCTAGCAGAATGAGACTTCGTAGGATAACAGGACCATGCTGTTGCCTACTTGTGGGTGCAATTCTAGTCTGCACCATGGCTTGCATTTCATGTCAGAAAGCAAACTGAGCCAGGATTAAAGCAAAGTGAAGTACTAAGTACATGAAATCATATCTTCCTTGCACATAGTTCTTGAAGCAGCTGATTTAATTGGAGCAGAGACTGATACACATCCAGTTTCTCAGTGCTGTAAAAATTCAGCTGAGCATACAATACATCAGCTATGTCTACCAATGCCAAGGGCTGAGTGGCCTGCAATCACAGATGCATGAAGCAATTCGAATCCATCACCATCTTTTCTGTGGTCATGTTAACTTAAAAACCCAAAGAGATTTCACCACTGTACAGTTAAGTGATATTTAGAAAGGTTTCATCAACAACCAGGAATAACAAGAAGGGATTTATTTATTTTAAAGAAAAGTTAAAATTTTAAGATTATTTAGTGTTCCTAGAGCTTGGGGTCTGTATGGTCTAAGCTTTGAACTGGCCCCAGGACAGCTTCTGTACTTAGGGCTGCAAAAACCTGTTCTTCTAAAGAAACCTCCAACCCTTTTTTTCTTTAGTGAAAAGTCATCAATGAGTAACATTATTTGCAAACGCTGACTGTGTGGAAATTTGGAAACAAGCAAACATAACATACTTTTAAAAAGTAGCATTCTGAAGCGGAGAATTAAGTGAAGCTGTGAGCTTTGTCTGAAAACTTCTGCCAAAGAGGAAAAGCAGAATTTGTAAAGGCTGCTGCTGAGGTTAATATGTGGTTGGTTTTCTCTCAAGATAATGTAAGATCTGGGACAGTAATACACAGCAGGGACACAAGAAGAACTGAAGGGGCTGAGTTTAAAAAGTCTGATGCTGCCATATAGTGCAATGCTCTCAGACCGCTGCTTTACTCTGTTTCTTTCTATGTGCTTGCATATACTAAGACCAAAAAGATAATATCCTCAAGCATATAATCTCTGCTGAACATCTCCAAATTGAACTATCAGCAGAAACTTTAATAAAAATAATTAGCATCATCTTTTGTGCAAGAATGCAACTGTCAGCCGCAGGTACATCGAAATCATGAATCTTTATCCACAGTCCCTACAGTCTTGTAACCAATTTAAAGTTCATGACGAATTTTTTCTAAGAGATACCTTCAAGTCATATCATATGTCAGTTGATAAGATTCCACTTTTTGAATGTATTCCGGTCCTACTTCCAAGCTCTACTTTGCTGTCAGGAATCTTACGAACTTTCTTAAAGGGAAGTGTTGCTCATGTTGTTCTTAAGACAGAAGAGAATTTCCCTTATTCTGATGTCCTATATCTTAACATATCTTTTGAAATAGGTGGATTGCTTACTGATCTTCCACACACACACAGCTAATTAATATGCATCAAAAATCATCACAATCATCACTTTCATCGTTCTCACTGTCATCTGGCCCCCAGAAGTGTATTCATACTCCCTTTGCTTTGTTTCTCCTCCTTTTGTTCCCTGCATTTTGGTGTATGTCTTTGCTGTGCATGTCTCACTGCCCTCTGGTCAATGAAACTTGTTATAGACCTTGCCTTCACGCTGCTTCACATTTGTAGATGACCTTATTTATTTATGTTGTGATGCAAGTAACATGCCATATCCTGTCTGAGCTTTGACTCAGAATAACTAATGCATGAGAACTACCCTGAGGTAAAAAACCTCACACCTTTCTAGCAGTGAACCAGCTGTGTAACCAAGATATTATCACTTAACATGAGGAAAATTTAAATATTTTATCCAGCAATATCAAGTAAAAACTGAATGGTAGCTCAAACACCAGCACCAAAAATCAATTCAAGTGCCCAAATGCATACAGTAAAAGGTACTAAATTCTTTTCACCTCCTAACCACAGATAAAATAGAAAAGGGCAAAGCCTACTACTATAGGCAGCTTTCCTGAAAGCCTACCTAGAATTTCCATCTTTACCTTTAAGTTATTTTGAAGGTACCTAGCCCTCAGTTATTGGACGTTCCTCATTGCACTGAAGTTTTGATAGCAAACCCCTAATTATTCTGGAGACAACTGCATTAAACATCTAACCTATATTTGTACAAGGAAAAATGCTAATACTCCCCAAATTCTTGAAGCTTAACAACTCAAGATCCCAGCTGGTTTAGTTAATAATTTTCTGAAACATACCTCCAAGAAAGGAAGGCATAGGTTACACAGTTATGAACATGAACATTTTGAAGAATTAATACTGCCATTAACTAGAGAAACTCATCGCTTTGATGGAATTTTATTTTATACCAATCCAATGTTCAATTATTAACTATTCTTCCCCCAAAGGTTTGGAGAACTGAGTCATGCTACCATTGGGATTGCTACTGGTAAACAATCACTTTCAAGCATGAGTGATAGAAGCTTGTACTACCTTCTACCCAAAATGTATGAGTTTGAGTTCTGATGTTGCTGCCTGTATGCATGGCAATTGACAAGCCTAGGATCCGCACCTGCAATGCTTAACTGAAATGGAGCTCAGCACCAGTGCAGTATGAAACAAAGCGCAAGATCAGGCCCAGTTTTTAAACAGATGATTAAATCATGTTTTTAATTTGCTCTCTCCAGCTTCCTGAAAGCACCTGTAGCATTTAACAATAGCAGTAAAAACATTTCATTTGCATTGCACATTTGGGGAAAGGAGGCAAGTTAAAGAAAAAATGCCAGGATGTTATAGGATGCTCTTAGCTTAGGTTTCTTAAGAGAAAACAGAATTTTCATGCTGCTGCAGCGCAGTAGCACCTGACAGCACCTTCCCCTTACCTAATCTTTCTATCTGATCACAACATCTTTATTATTATTTATGCCAGTGACATTGCTTAATTACTTGTTTCATGAAGATGTCTCTACTGAACAGTAATAGTATTGATCTGCAGAGGTTTATTTTAATAGTACTATGCATTAGAAGTGTATTAATGAGCACTGCTATCTCACTATTTGTTACATTCTGTTGGTATCTGTCTAATAATTTGTGCATCTTGAATATCAATACCAGAGGAGCAATGCAAGCTGCTTATGCAAATTTATGTATGGACTTATGTATGTTTCATCAGCAATAACAGCATAATAGAGAAATGCCTGAATTTTTTATCTCATTGGAATATTTTTAATGTGAAGTGACCTTTGGTATCAATTGTAGTTCCTTCTGGTGCTTTCTTTAAAAATAACTGAAAGGATTAATGAGTTTTTGTAGCTTTTATGTCAAGTTGGGTATTCCTAGTTGAATGGATCTTCTTTTCATGCCAACAATACAATTAAAACAAATTATGGTAATACATAGACAATAATAAAGAGACTGACTTTGGTATTATTTTTTCTAAATATGGATATGGATGTGTTTTATATGGATAGTAGGGACAAGAGGGAAAAGAGGGCAAGTTAAGGCAAATCAATTTGCAAGTACCAAAACCACAGACATTCAGGGCAATAGCAAGGATCATGTATAGAAGATAGTCATAAGGTCTATTTACTGTCTGGCTTAAGTGATTGCATGTCTCAGTCTCATGTCACTGGAATGAGCACTGGATTTTATCAAGATTGTCCAATGTCCACCACCCATATTGCTTTCATTTCACTTTAATTATCAAATATTGTGCTTGCACATGAGAGAAATGAGCACTTTAAACCTGTTTGCTGCTTAACATTTACGCACATCTTTAGCAAAAAGAATAAGGGTCACATTCCCATTTTAGCACCGATATATGTTTTATAATCTCATTTCACTCTTTCAGCACCTTTTCCTTCCCTCCTCCTCAGAGAACAGATTGAACATATTCTGATTCTACATTCCATGTGAAGTTAATGTAGGCAGAATATGCGACACTTCTGTGACATTTTACTACCCTTTTTTCCTTAGGCAAAGTTCATCTCTGTGCAAAGGGTCAACATAAGGCTCGTTCAGCTGCTACTAATATGAAATTTAAGTACTCAGTCTCTGCACAAAAAGAATTTCAGCCAAAATATATATTATATAGACATAATTTAAATTACCCTGCCTCTAACAGGCTCAAATACACCATTGCTTTACCTACAACTTTATAGAATACAAGACTTCAGCTGAGCTGGGTTACCTATTCAGGTGTACACTTTTAATCCACAGAAAAATAGGGTAATAAAAAATGACTTTAAATTCATTCGCCAGAAAATAAACATTCAAGTTGCTGGCTTAAAATACAAAGCATCATGGACATACAATTTCATCAGGTCTCAGCACAGTCATTTACCCCAGACAAAGATGTTGCAATGTGCTTTTAAAACACTAGCAAACATGGTGGCTATGATGAATCATTTAAGCATATTTCTCATTCTGTGTGCATTTCACCAGTAAGCATAAATATCTTAGAATAGCCAGATTGTGTTTGCCTTTATTCAGAACACAGAGCAAAAAATGTTAGCATAAACAGTAAAGGGGTTTGGTAGAGAAAGTGTGATTTTCCAGCCTCATCATTACCTAAATAAAAATGAAAGCTATCAGGAAAGGATTCTTTAAAGGAAAATCTATGCAGTATTAACTTTTGCAGCAGCAGCCAGAGTTTACAGTAGACATTTTAGAAGCTTTAACTTTACTCAGCAATTTACAAATCATGATTACTGTTTCATGTTAACTGTTGGTGGGTAAAGAACAAAAATTTAGGAAAAATAACCCAAGCTACATTTTGTTGAACAACAATCTGAACACTTCCCCCACAGCCCCCCATTAGTTTTTAGCAGTTTGAAATAACATGGAACATTTCTGAGTCCTAAATGCCTTTTGTGAATGCTAGCAACATCCTTCCACATGCTCATTAACGTCCAAATTCATCCCAGATATAGCTGCAGAGTTGCACCAGAGGTGAATGTGACCTATGTCCAATCACAGGAACCCAGTAATGTGTGTTACATTGAGAATATCATCACTATTCACTTCCACCAAGTGAACTTTTTATTGTAAAAAGTCTCTGCAAGTCAAACAGATGTTAACATAATAAAAACCTTGTCTTGTGCTCAGCAAGAGCAAAGTAGCAGTGTATGCTATTAGACCTTAATGCTACATAATGTTCAGGAATTCTGGGGGGAAATATGAGGTTTACATCAGTGCAACAGATCCTCTTAAAGAGAAGGTTTAATCAGCTAAAAGAAAGTAACAGAAGATCATATTTCACACTAATAGGATGTGATTTTGATTTCCCACTGAGGGGTTCTAATGCAATACTGAGTTCATATTGCGTTAAGTAACATCTTACCTTATAGCATTTGTAATACAAACACATATTCGTTTCTCTTATCTCTTAGGCACATCTGAAGAGTACACTGCATTATGCTCAGAATAAGAATATGTACTGTTGGCCATACTATTTATGGACATTTCATTTATGCTATCATTTGTCCCCTCAAAACCATACCTGCAATATTAGATATGTATCAATTATTTAGATAACAAATAGAACAGTTTAAACCACCATGTTTTTAATTCACAATGGTTCACATATGAAAACATTTTTTTTCTAGTTCCAAATCAAGAAAGAAATAAGTTTTACCAGTTTGCTATCTAAAAAACTTCTAAACATGTGTTACTTAATACAACATTTTAGGCCAGCAGAAGTTAATTTATCATTATTTTCATTTTATTTCTATTGTGGCAGTAATCAAGGACCTTGGTTAAGATCCTGCTTTTTGAAGAATTAACACACACATCCCTCAAACACTTCCTTCCAGAAGATGCCATGCAGAATACGCAAATACAATGGAGGGTGTGAAGCAACAACAGGATAGCAGATGGCTGTGTGACTGGAGAAATCAATAGCCTTAGGGTTCTTCTACACACATTTGATCACACATGTTACTATTAAGACTCTTCAGATCACAGCTGCTGAATAACATTGTGACTAATACCTGGGATTTCATGTATAAACACTGGTAAATTATGTCTGTATAAATGCTCAACATTTTTGTAGTTTTGTCTTTAAAAAGAGGAACAATGCATTGATCTTTCCCCTTGAAAATAATGGTTTTTGTGCTGTTGAGTTTTCTATACTACTTTTTTCTTTAGCACATATATTAGTCCCAGAATTACTGATACATGCCAGAATACAATAGTCACATTCTCTTCTCAGAATACTGCTCATGCCAATGTAGACACAGCCTGTGTTTATAGTTGATAAATACAAGTAAAAATACTGCTGGAAGAGTTCCCATTTCAGATAGGAACTTTTGTCTCAAAATTTTAGAATCAGTCCTGTATCATCTATGTGACTCTGGAACTTATCACATGCTAAGTATCAATTTCTCTCTGTCAGCATAAACCTGTTTAAAAAGCATCAACCGGCCTAGCTCTGGCTACTTTAATAGAAATATCATCATGTACACATACCCACTTTGGGTTAAATTAGTACTAACAGGCAATCCTGTGTTAACATGGAATCACACTCTGTCTTTCCACTGTTCACCATGTTAATGGCATAGAGGATTCCAACATGAGAATACAATAGCAACTTAATATCATAATGACTATTCAAAACATTTTCCCCTGAACGATTTTTTTTAAAGCAAAAAAAGCAATTCATTTTCCAGCTTAATGCAAGAGCTTAACAGGACCTTGACTGAACAAAGTTGTAGGGCAGAGAACTGAAATAGGAAAACGTGCAAGATTTTGATATTTATATTGTGACCTCCATCATTTAAAAAGCAGCAGGTTCCTATGTACATTAGCATGGGAGGCTTACCAAAATGGAAGCAGGAACGGAAGTACCATCTGAAGACTTACGTAACATCTAAACAGACCATAAACCACTTTGTCTTTTTCACACTTTGCAGCTTAAATATGCCTTTACAATGAGAACCGATGGTAGCAAATAGGTACCTTGCTTCTCTAGGCAGCAAGGTTAAAGCAGCAACCTACTCTTCGTCAATCCATTTATAGTCACTAACACCAACATTTCCCATTTTGCATCTTAGCTGCCAAGAAAGAAGCTAATTCTCTAGTTTGATTTTTTTTCCAGAAACTGGCGTTCTTGCAGACAAAAAATCAGTTATACTAAATATGAGCAAATACTACAACAAGAAATAGCCAGAAAGAGTTTTTTGTGGTCACATAATTAAAAAAGGTAAAATAAATTTTCACTTGAAGATTTTAGTGTATAGTAACCTTCTTCTCTTTCTTCCTTTAGCACAGTTCTTCAAAAACGAAAGCAGTTAGAAGTTGAATCTGGGCAATAATTCAATAGAAGAACAGTGTTTATTACAGCTTCCATAAAATTAAAGGATTTTGTTATCTCTTTAATAACATCAATAATTACACTAACAGAATAACATATTAACTGTGGAGGTTAATTAGAAGTGTGCCTTCAAATACTGTATACACAATTTGTGCAATTTGTTTTCCTGTTGCAGTCTGTGCAGACTTTTCCTGAAATGCCTCCTTGAACAGAGAACATTTTCTCCTAATATAAAACAAAAACGCACATCCCTTGGGCTCCACAAACTTGTTTATGTATTCTAGTAGCCTTGCGGTAGCCCAGTTCTTAGAGATACTTATGGCAACTGGTTTTAGCTCTAGAATATTCCAAAAAGGCTGCAAGCTTCAGAGAAGAGTAATTCTGTCCTGCTGTTGGACACGCAAGCTAGTGGAAAGAGATGAAAAACCAAAGTATTTACACTTTTCATCCCTTAACATTTTTTAAGGCACCTGAGCACTAATTTAAACTGGGGAGTCAAGAGCAGGAAAAGCCAAGGAGGGCATCATGAAGAGAACAAAAAGCCTCCATAATTTTTTTTTCCATAGTTTTGCTAAAATGTTACTGAAAATACCTAAGTGGTAAACTCTCCACAGGCATTCCTATAAAACTGGCACACAATGTTCTTATGGTACACATTATTAGAATACAAGACTATCCAATATACAAACACTGTATGATACTTTCCAGTTTTCATTACTCCTATATCACCTATAAGTTGGTTTTTTTTGTTTGTTTGTTTGTTTTTGTTTGGTTTTTTTTTTCCCCCCCAAGAAAGCAAGACAACAGTATTGGGTTTATTTTTCTGATGCAACAAGGTGAACTACCTGAAGGGCTGAGTTGTACCTGAAGAGTTGAATCAAGATGAATTATACACTTGATGGTTCTATATTTGAAGTATTAAATTGTTGTTTAACAAATTAATCTTTGTCTGAATGTTACCATGGTCCCCTTTGCTGGCATATTAGTGTGCCTTACATGCACAATAAAGCAAATGAGTTTAGCAGCCAGAAAATCATTCTTGCACAGAATCTGTAAACACTCACCTGCCAAACAGTGCAAAACAGGAGGAATAATTTCTCATAAGAGACCATAAAACAGAAAAAGGAAATGTAAGTCCAAGTGAATGTAATTCAACATAAACATGACATTGCTTGCTCATGATGAGCCAGGTGTTACTCTCACAAGGGTTTTCTTGCTGTTGATTTCTTTTGCTTAACATACCTGACATTAGAAGCTAGAAAAGGCTGCCTATCAGTACTGCCTTAATTGAGTTTTGAAGTGTTACTCTCAAGATAAGAGCAGTGAGTTTTCAGTCCAGCACAGAGGAAAGGTGGTCTTGTGTCTGAGTATGCATTCAGATCTCAGAAGCAAGGACTTCAGGCATTTTTTACTCATTGTCCATGATACCTGGAACAAGCAACTAAACCCCACATCCTGCCAACTTGTGCCTCTATACTTGATGCTAATGAAAATTTCCTTCCCTCACAGGGATACTGGGAAGAAAATCCTTGACATGAAGATCGGCAAGTATCCTCAGCTGGCAGCGGGCAAAGGGAAGGCGCCACAGAGACAATGGGGGGCCAAGACGGTAGTGCCACAGGACAGGCCAGGAACAAACAGGAGGGTGGATGCCCAGGAGAGTCAGGCATGGGACAGGGAGTCTCCCCACTGCCGTAGCTGCTGACCCACACACTCCTGGCCCGTTCCTGGGCAGTCACTAGCTCAAGTCACCAGGGCTTTCACAGAGGCAGAGAAAGCAGAGCTACCCTTCTGCTGGACAACCAATTTCCAATTTAATATACAGATCGTGTAGTTTAGAATAGAGCTTTGAGCTGACACCCTGTTAACATTCTCAGCCTGCGGTTAGTTCAAAGTGGTAGCACCTCAGATCAAACTTATGTAAAACACAGTGATTAAAGTCTAGAGCTTAAATCACTTAAAACGGTTTACCTATAAAAGAGATCAATACCTTCTATATTTTGATTTTATTTGTTTGTCTTCACATTACTTGGGAAAAAAAATAGTTTATATCTTACCAGAGCACCTTGGTGAATTTTACAACTTGTGGTGTTTTTTTTTTTTATAACACCTTGTATTACTATCACAGGTCAAAAGATAAAGTCTCCTTGCTGCAACTTATCTTTCGGTGAGATAAGTCGGTACCTATGCTGATGTGAAAACTGGGAAATATGCTGACAAAAGGGACTGGAGTGGCACATAGCTCTAACTGGATGTGGGAAGGAAATCTGTTAACAGCTTCAGGTTTCACACCAACCCATGTAAACCCACAAATTTTATATATGTGCAGATAGATGTATACATAAATACAATTGCAAACTTTTTCCTGGCAGATATAAGGAAAGATGCAACGTTGAATGATGATAACACAATGATCATTTTGAGGTTCTAACCACACATCAAAATGATGCAAAGTAATCACACATTTCTAGAGTTACCAACTGTACCACACAGTACTCCAAATGTGAACACTTGCCATGTGAATTTTGTATGGATGCACTGACAATTTTATGATCTATTTTGCTTCTTACACAATGAAATGTTACAATTCCCACATGATAATACCTAAAAATAACTCTACACCACTAAGTTAAGACACTGACAGAGGTATATCACAGTGTTAGAATAGTTTAGTATCCCCAGGTGTCAAAGTCAGTTAATATATGGATGAGTATTTAGTGCCTTTCAAGTGAAGCTTTTACCAATAAAAAAAATTTCATTCTTCCTTTCTGTACAGTTTAATTAAGAAAGAGATGGTTTTCAAATCAACTTGAACATAAAAACAACTAAGACTCAAATGTGCCTAGATGAACCAACTGCCTATGAAATAAGGGTGCATTGTTATTCCAGAAAAACTAGATAATCCATAACAATAGCAAGGACAGAAGCTATGATCTTTCCTTTAGAAGAGGAAAAGGATAGGTTCAAAATAAAAATATTTTGTTGTGTAAACATACAGAAACACACACCAAGCAGGTGTTGTTCCAAAACAGTATTACTTGGGGGGGGGGGGGGAAAAAAAAAAAAATCTATAATTTCATTCTTAAATTTGTTTCTGTTATTAAATCAAAGAACACAATTGCATAAACCCTGAATTATTGCCTAGAAAGGCATGACATTAATTTATCCCTTTGGGAGTGCTCAAATAACCTTGTGGCAGCACTTCTTTTTTTGCCAAAACTTTCATTCTTCCTTTCAGTGATGGGCACGCCCAAGAAAATTAGGTATTGGGGTTTCAATAATCATGTTACTTTTTCCCAAAGTATTTGATGGAACTCATTGTCTGAAATTCAATTAATAAAACCCTACCCTTTAATTAACCTATTAAGCTTGAAGAATGTGTTTAGCACCTTGTAAAAGCTACAGCTATGTAATATAAAATATGTACCATTGGCATAACATCATGCTTGATTGAAGAAATAGTGGGAAAAATAAGATCAATGCAATACTGACTCATAGTAGTTTATTGCTGGATAGGAATAAGCAAATGAACAAATACAACATTGGGAAAAACAACTCTTATTCTGCAATAAGTATCTAGAGACTATAGAGGATCAGAGGACCACAGCATGAACATTAGTCAGCTATTTGCAAAAAGGCATATATTTCAAGGGAGATATAGGAACAGGAATAGATAGCCTGCAAGAAGACAGAGATCAGTGTATGACTATGGCTTTAACTATTGCACTGTTGAGCCAGATGCACCCACCATACATCCATCGATCTGGACAGGTGCTGCTAGGACATTCCCCTCGCTGGAAAAAAGGAGCACCAGAAAGGTTCATAATCAGGGCCTGAGCAACAATAAAATTACACCTGGCATGGGACTAAATGCCTAAAAGGAACATAGGGAGCTCACTTAAACTTTTGTGAGGTGCCAGGACAACAGAAGCAGCAGCAGCACCTGCCATCACGAATGACTGAGGGAGCAGAGAAAGGTCATACGTGAAGTCAGAGGGACTGTAACTTCTCTTCTGGAGAAACCCCACACCTCACTTCTGAGTAATCCCAAGTTACCTTAAATCTTGGCAGCAGCTCTAAGCTTTTTCTTCCACAAATCAGAAATCTTGCCACATGCCACCTTCCAGAACATGTGGGGAGAACTTATTATGGCTAGTTAATTTTCTTAGCGGACATCTACTGAGATTAACTTCACCTAGAGGCTTTCTCATCTGTCACAAAAGTGTTTCTCACAGCCTCTAACTTCCCTACCAAGAAGCCAGCAACCTGCTTAGAAACCCATGTCTGAACTGAATTACAGCAATTTGAGTGAAGTTCTAAACTCAGTGACCTTCTGGAAAACTAAACGTTGTTTCCCATCCATTCAATGTCCTTGCCATCTGAAATCACTTGCTGTTCCACTAACTCTTTTCTTTCTGCAAAATCTTCTTAGATTTTTATTTGCCTACACATGAGAAGATAAAATACAGCTATAATAGCAAATTTTTGCCTTTGCAGACAGCTTACAAAAGCGAGGTCCCCAGTGGAGAAAGAGATACAAAATCTGTACCTTGCTTAGGATTTTTGTTGGCCTAGAAAATTGACTAGGATTTATTTTTTTTAAACCTGCCTCTGAAACAGATACACTGGAAAAGCTTTAAGTACAGATATACCCCAGTTGCAGCATCTAATTAACAGCATGAAGTGTGGCACAACAATGCTGTTAATTATAAGTTATATCATCACCTGTTTCAATGCTCAAAATATTTACAAACTACAGGATGTTGCTGCCTCAGAAATTAAACCTCAAGAGAAGTATTTCAGTAACAGCTATATTCATCACTTTAGAAAATCTGAATGTCAGATATATTGAAACTGAATGCCAACAAAATTCACCTCAAATTCCATTCACAGGAAGGTGACAGGTAAGGGCTTTGAATGAAGAGTCTATATAGCCAGGTAACGTAACTGGCGTATTGCCACGATGAAAAGCAAAAGGCAAGTTATCTATGCTGCAATATGACTGTCATACACTCTTTGTTGCAGTGCCAGAGATGTTTTAAAGGAAGATTTGGCTTTTTGAACATCTTTAATAGGCTTCCTCAGAGTTTTAATTAGAAAGAGATCCAAGCAGTAGCTGACAGCTGGCACAATCTCCTGTCATGAGTTAAAGTCAACCTAATTAAGATTCTGGAAGGAAAACATATTCCTCCCAATACCCTTAATCAGTCAGGCTTGGTTGGAAATGCAATATGGAACCTTTTGCCTTGACAACAGCATAACCTTGGAAATATGGCACTTTCAAACAATAATAATAATGGAGTGATTTCTTCATATGGAAATTTAGTAAAACTCCTACTAAATCTCTGAAATGCATTCTCCACCTTCCTCTTAATAAATGTTAATATAATTTAGGATTATTTATCATACCTAAGATTTGGCATTTTATGACTGAGACATTTTGTGCTAGTGGAGTCACAGACAGTGACATATAAGCTGCCCCTAAGAGGTGACTCAACCTTTTTTCCCTGGCACTTTTAAGGATATCTAGCTATTTACAGCTTGAGTGGACATACAAGTAGAACATGACCCAGATATACACAGGCAAAGGGAGATTTGTCTTAATCATAAGCCAAGGGCTGTCTTGTCAGCTCAGGTTCAGTTGCCAGCCTGAACCTCCAGGTGTCTGCGCTCTTTGTACTCTACTCTGGGGAGAGAGCTGGCTCTCAGGGTAAAGAAATTCTGCCATTCAAATTTTGCCTCTGAAGCAGTATAGCCATAACTAGCTCAAACTTTGGGGTTCTGCAAGCTTAATCCACGGTTTGACGCAGCTACCAAAAGTCTGTCTACTGTTCACTTTTTTTTTAAGCACACTTAAGATGCATTTTAGTTGCAAATCCCCAGCTTCAGATTCTCCTTTATGTTTACCTAAAGTCACTACTGCCTACAACCAGTTCCTAGCAGCTGGCCCACTCCTGGTATGACAGACTGCAGACAGCTGAAGATGCCTGATGAATACAGTCTGGGGAAAAACCCCTAAAAACCAAAAAACCCAGCACAGACCACCACCTAGAGTAAGGATTGCCTTGAGGATCAATACAACTCCCAGCAAGTTCAAGCACCACAGCAGACGTGAAGATAGATTTTAACAGAAACCTCAGTTAGAATTACAGTATAAAGTCTCCACTGCCTTTTTTTTCCTTCCACTGCCTTTTTCTACCATGTACTCACACCTCAGCAATGACTTAATGCTTGTACTGACTTTCTACTCACTCTGCACATGGCCTGGTTCTCCATTGCCATATACAACGTACAATCATTTATCTCTCTGCAAATGTAATAAGATTGCAGCCATTCTAGTGTCATCACGTTTTATAGACCTTTTAGACAGTTGTAAATGACTGCAGAAGGTACAAGGCAGTCAGGAGTCAGGCCTACAGTACTTAGAGTGATTACAATGAATATGACAATAATCCCTCTCTTTGTAAAACAAAATCCTAGGAAATGTGTATACACTGAGGTTAAAGCCTCTTGGAGCAGCTGCTAAGATGCTGCTTAGACTGCTCAATTATACTATTAAAGCAGCAGCAGCCACCCAGGTGATTTGATTCTCTGTACAGAAGCCATGCAGTACAAAGAATAAGATACTGATTTTAATAGCAAATCTAAGGCAGCCCAGCCAGCACAAGCTGCAACCACTCTGAAAGAAGTGCATCAGCAAACTCTTCTTTCTTTTCTCCCAGTCACACCTGAATAATCTAAACAACAACTGTAATTGTGGCAGCTAACATCCCAGACCTACCAGGTGACTCATGAGAGACACAGGGAGCCCTGAGAAAAAACACCAGGAGCAAGTGTCCAGCGTACAGCCATTTTGTACTATGATAAAACCAGTGACAAAGCTACCCTTGAAGTACACGACAGCATTATGAATATTAATACTTAAAATTGGCCCGGTCCTATTTATCTTTTGGATAGTGCTTTCATACCTGCAGGATATACCTCTCCTAGCAAAGACCAGGGAAGAGCTGTCTTTTACTCATGATGTATTGCTCTTTAGAAATTCAGATAGGTAGCTACAGGGCCACAGCCAGGAAAGCTGCATTTCCTTTAAGCTACCATATTCTATAGACAGGCAGTCTCCTTGTTTTTTACTTTCAGCATTACATGTCCCCCTTCTTAAGGCAACTAATTTTACTTCTGCCTTTTTCACTTCAGCTCAATATCCAAGCTACAGTTCCAAGTCCAGTGCAGTTAACATCTTATTCTCTGTCTTTCTGTCACTGTGTTTTCCTCTGCAAATCCACAGCACACAATTTATTTCCATTACCAGGACACCTTCCTTGACTTAAGCTGCTGTGGCATTCACACCGAGTACAGAGCTACAGCACTTCTACTTCCGTCCTCACCTCTGCTGGTGGCCATCAGGCAGTAACGACCATCCTCCCAGCATCAGCCCCTTTCCCTAACCATCCCAGCTTTCTCTGAGACCTGAATATCATCTCCCAGTCTGAGCTTTCCACCACCTCGTCTTTCAAGGACTTTGCCTGCACCTCCACAAATGCTCTCACTAGTACATGCATCTTCTTTTAGAATTAACAAAGCAAAGACCAAAATTTAAAAGAAGACTTATCAAAGATAATGCAAGAGGACACATGCATAAAAATGCAACAGTTAGTTATCAGACAGTTTCTTGATTAAAAACTATTTTTATACTGGTACAACATCACTGACTTAAGCAAGCTATCCTTGATTTAATAACATGTAAGGAAGGCCAAAAATCTTAGCTAACATTTCACTTCTTCTCTAGGGCATACCACCTAAACCCCCATACTTTTATAGACAAACAAATGCTAGGCCAGGTTTTTTTAGGGAAAAAAACAAACTAGGAAGGAACCACAAAGTCCTTCAGAAAATTTCATGCCTCAGGACATCAACTTAAAACAGACCAGCCAAGCCCCGCAAAACCAAACTGGACAAATGCTGACCTCAACCCCCACCCTCCCTCCAGGGAGATTACTGCCCCCTCATCACTTCAAGAGGCCTCAGGTCACCTTTTGATGAGGTAAACGAGGCAGAAATGAACATCACAAATGCCATGCTTTCAAAACTGGGTTATGAAACCAGGCAAATACCTGCTTGTTCAAGGGGTTCACCCCACCATGCGAGAGCGGTCCGGGAGCGGATCTGCAGCGCAAGGAAGGGCAAGCAGGAGCCTGGGTGACACTGGCAGGGCAGAGGCCTCACCAACCCACCTACCTGTGGGGGCTGGTGGTGGTGACAGGCTCCCTCGAGGCCCAGGGGTCGTCGAGCTGGGTCAGGTCCAAAGATGATCTTGGAAATCCAGAGGAAAGTCCAGGAAGCCTAGAGAGAGGCTGCCCAGCCCTGCTGGGAAGGGAGAGAGGCCCTGGCCTGAGCTTAAATAGGGCCTGGGCCCAGGTGGGGCTGGTCAGGATCATTAATACCTGCCAGGGCCCACAGCACCCTCACAAAATGCACTTATTTCAGCAGGTGGGGTTAACACCTGTTACAAACGAGCAGGTTGAGTTCAGCAATAACATTTCAAACCACAAAATCATGCATTAAATCTCCCCTAGTGCTCTTAACCAAGGAGCTTGCCATTATCTTACAGCTTTGTTTTTATTTATGGCTAAAAGGAATGTCAGAAATTGGGTACCTCTAAACTAAATCCTAATCTTAGTCCAAAATGCATGCTAAAGACATTAGTTACACATTGCACCTTCTAAATTGACCTTATACACCAGGAGGGCTGAAGCAGCCGTGCTGGGGTAAGGCAAGCAGGCTTCCCCACCACCTTTACAGGAACAGAAAAACGTGTGGGTGGCTTTACCTGTGGCTCACAAACGAGTCGACAGCCTGCTCAAAAGTACCTGCGGAGTTTTTTTATCACACGAATCAAGAAACAAAGGAATTCGATAATTAAGGGCAAGGTGTTAAGCTGGCGTAAAGTGCTTTAGCTCCCAGATTTAACTGGTGTGATGAAGGGTTTGCATGAGCCAGGATTTGGCTCAGGGAATACTTGGTTGATGCCAGCAGCTTTACACACACATTTACATGCAAAAATATTAACTAGAAGATTGGAATTGCAGTATTTAGGATTGTGACGTGAGACAAATCAAAGACAAACAGGAGTCTAAAATAAACCATTTTCTAATTTAAGTTGCTCCAGTGTAGAAAATCTCTCTCCCACCCCACACTGTAATTTTTTGAATAGTACCAAAGATTTTCTCTCTTATATAGGTTCTAGTTTGTTCAATTTGGTATCCTGCCAGGAAAAGTGGGCAACAACTGAGGCCTTAGAGGACTTTCTACCCTGTTATATCTGTTCTGCTTGCATGAAGCAGCACAAAAGGTGAGAATATGGAGTTAAATTTTTCCTGATCCAGTGTCTTCCTTGGAGTATGAAATTTGATTACACTTATTATCTTAGCTTGCATAGCTCTGACTGTCCTTACTGCATATAAAATACTTCAATCCTGTTAGAGATCCTGCACAGCACTTGACTTGATAGCTTCCTCAGGCAGGGAATGCTACAGGTGGACTGTGCTATGTGAAAGTCCACCGACCAAAGTGTCAAAATGTTAGATTTCATCACTAAGAGTTTACACCACAGGCCAAAGTGGAAGCAAGCACACGATTATGGGGCAGCCTGGGGAAGCTTCAACTGTCATTGTTAAGGCAGCACCTGTTCTAGAAGTAAAATATATTTATACTTCATCCTCAGTGGCTGTCAATGCAAGTCCTTTCATGGACACTAATTTTAACCTCAAAAATTGACAAATGATTTTATACTTGGCAGGAAGAGCGAAACAGTCAATGGAACCTAACTGAATAAGAAATCACAAAATACCTGAAATGAAGAACATGTTTGTAATTGCTTACTTCTCTCCCACCCTAACGTCTGTCTGTGATGGGTGATGTGAGAAGAATCCTCACTAAATTCTAAGTAAATTAGAATTAGCAGAAGTGGCACTACATTTATCTTATTCAGCAATAGTTCTTTGTGTCTCTTTGGTGTCATCCTTTGGTTTTCTAGTTTATGGCATTATTCAGTGCGAGGGCTGAGAATAAAAAGGCTAGAAGATTAATAGAGTAGAAGCAAGGGGCAAAGGCCAAGTGTTCTCATAATACACAGATTAAGTGCATTAAGGAAACACATTATGATCAAAATATGCCTTTCTCAATAACAACATTTGCTAAATTACCCAGTGCAGTAAATGGTGTTTCTGAACATCGCATAGTTTGCTTTCATGTAACTGACAAAGGAACATGCACTAATAAGGAAAACTTGCTTTTTTTTCTTTCCACAAAGTGCCTTACCTTGTTGCTCATTAAAAAGGTGAGTGATAACAAAGTAAACCATTTAAGCAGTAGTTCATTTCAAAGTTCAGTGCAAAAGGAACCATGGCTGCTCAATACTTTTGAAAAAAAATTGTAAATATGCTATTTGCTTTTGCAAGGTGTTCCAGAAAAAAGCCTTAGTCTTATGACAGTGGTTGTCCAGCAATATATAAATGCTCCCTCTGCCACAACCCCACCCTTTTCCCACCCGCAATTAATACATACCAGAATTACCTAGCTAATACGAGTGAATACTGTCTGGGAGAAAACACAACATACCGAGTCACTGAACACCACAATTACAGGAAGGTTCCGTTGTTCACTACCCAATTAAGCCACGTTCACCACGTTTGAGAATACAGCACTGACTCAGATGGCATTGTAATTGTAAGCTCATTTATTCAGCGAATACATAGAGTGCTGCAACTTCCATTTGCTGTAGTACTACAAGGACATCTCAAATATAGGAATAATTATTTAACAAAAAGCATGCTGCCAAGGTTGAGAGAAATTAATTTGGAAACAAGCGGCATATTCATGAGTATGTTTCCTTCGCTATTTGTATGCCTCCAACACAATCCTAGTAAGTACTTTTGAGGAAATAATTGACTTGGTCATTCAATCTGAACATGTATTTGAAGGTTATTAAACTCTGACACATGTCCACAGAATTCATATATTGAAAGCTCAATTAAAATTGAAACACAAAATCAGTCTTCTAGTCATAATACAGTCGTGCCGTCTTATGACAGTAAAACGTAACAACTCTCACATCAGATGTTGACACTGAACAATTCACCTCATTCTTAAACTTTTCTTTCTCTTTTGCCTAATTCCCAATTCAGTTACCCACTTTTGGTTACAATTCTGAACACCTGCTGTACTAACAATCTGACTTTTGTAAAAGCTGCAAACCTCTGTGCAGGTGTATGTATGTGAGCATATACAAAATAAACAAGCAAGTGATTCAAAACATGCCAGTAAAAGGAACAAATGCTAGTAGCTGTAGGTAGTTTTGTTTACCTCTTTTTTTTTTCTCTATTTTGTTTACCCCAATCTTTCCTTGAGGACTTGAGGACCCTAGTGAAGGTTTCTTGGAAAAATTGTGCTAAGTACTTTGGCCTAGCATTGGATCTGAAGACAAAAGAGCTGAAGATTGAAACAATACAAAAAAGCTCTGAACACATCCATACATGTATATTTTAATATAAATAATAGATGTTAATGGTGCCAATTTGGCAAATCACTTGAGGCCTTGATTACATTTAAATATCAGACAACTTAGATTATAAATTGAAGCTAATTTCTACTCACATTCAGATATTGACCATTCTCTGGTAAAAGAAGAATTTAATTTAAGGTTTAATTCAATCTTATACCTTAATTTAGTAGGACATCCAGTTTAAACCTACCCCACATTAATAACAGCAGTATAGTCAAAGTATCACAGGGAAACAGTGGTCTGTAGCATGACCTACCAATGTCACAGTGCTGTAAAAACCCCAACAAAAATCACCCTCTATTTTGTATATGCAAAAACCTCAACTTAATTTTTGTAAAATCATATAAAATACAGTGAATTTTTATGAATATAAAATATCCACAGAAATAAAATATATTGTCATGATGACCAAGATCTATAGCTCAAGTTTATACCCCCTGAAAGATTTATGATCTAGTTAGATAGATGAGGATTCACGGCAGTAAACTTGAGTCGTCACAGTTGAAAAAGTGATGAATTGTCAGAAATAATAGATACAGCAAAATACTTCAGGTCCTATTAATTCTCAGATTTCATCTAAAGCATCAATAATTTCCACATCTAAAAGCAAAAATGCAATTAATTAAATCGCACTTAAAGAATGTTCTCTCTCATGACACCAGATTAGCTCACCTCAGACAGATTGTGTTCATATCCTTAATCCTAAAATGTAAAGAAAAGAATGGGAATATTCAAACTGGGTAGCTTTGGACATGACGTGCTATTTGGAGCTGCTATCCTTTTAAATGAGCCAATAAAGAAGTGGACTTCAGAGGACAGTAAAGAGGAACATTTGAGTTGCTCTTCTTCTGCACTGCTGATTTGCCTACTGGTTGCGATCACCTGCTTTTAAATCCAATTCTACAGCTACATTTCATTTAGACATCTAAACCAAAAATAATTTCTCTGAGACTTTTGGCCTCATATGGAGTTCCTATTCATTCATTCTTTAGGGAAATTCTGTTATTATGTCTACCAACTGAAAGATTAATATATCTGAAATATTAAACAGGGAGAAACAATAATCCAAACCTATTAGGCCTTTCAAACAATTGCATTCTTGTTCTCCACTGCTTTCCTCTCTCTGTAGTCAAAATGGCATCATCATGATTTTCTACACACTTCGCTATTCAGTGAGAGCTGAAACTCTTCTTTTTCTGAGAAATGTAATTCTAAGCAGGGTAATTTTCTAAGCATTGTAAATTATACACATATTCGTTGAAAGAAAAAAAATATAGCCACGTCTTTCTGCTCGTTGTGGCACTTTCACAGTCAACACAAGGAAGGTTTTATCAGCTTTTATAAAGTATTAACATGTTCTGATTAGACTCTCCTAAGATTTCTTAGATATATTTCATAAAGGATGCATTTCCGACAAAGTTCTTCAAGCTTATTATCAGAATCACCCAGCAGTGGATTACCCAGATGAAACACCTTTGTGCTAACAGTTTTCCCCATGCTATTGTGGGTTTAAAAAGTACCAAAATCATTCTGCAAAATAAGGCTAAGGTAACTAAACATGTGTTCCATTTTATTTTGAAGCATTTGTGTTCTCTTTTACTGACAACACAGAAATTCTAATAAGGGAATATATAAATCAGGAGAAAATGCAAAGTAACTCTAAAATGAGCTGGTTTGTGCTAGTTTTAGGATTTTGCTATGAAAGTATATAAATGATATTTTCTGCTAATATACATGTAGCAGTTTGCATATTAAGCACAGAATTTTCAAAAGTAGCCAAGTGTTCTGGGAACATATTTTTCCTTGCAATTCACTGGATTAGTTTTCCTTAATCACTTTGTATAGTGGCATACTGATACTCATATAACTCGGCAATAGAGAGTCACTTTGTTTTATATATTTTGAGTGGAAAAATGTTTCTTTTACATACATATTATTTATTTTCAACTGAAGTTGAAAAGACTCCTGTGAAAAGATGTTGTCTGACCAAGCATCTCCCACCCAGGGATACCACTGCTTTCTACCGCTAGTACAGCAGAAAGCAGAAGCTCAGTTTAGGAAGACAGTGAGGTCCAGGCTGTGATGGCAGTGACCCTGAGAAACAAGTCTTGACTCCAAACAAGATCTGCAGACATGTTTGGAGAAAAGCAGTTGCACTGACTGCTAGGCAAGGGGGAAATCAGGATCTGTGGCAGGATTTTGGTGCCAATGTGAACATTCTGCAGATCCTATCACTAGGCTCACAGATGCAATGCCCCGGCATTTTCTTTTCCAAATTAGCAGATTGTGCATGTTGTTTGTATATATTGTTGAGTATTCTGTTTATTTTTAATCCTTAACTGTTGTTACAATGAACATTTAATGCCTTATAATAACATCAATAAGTTTATATACTGAAAAAAGCGGATATTCAGACGCATCTTTTCCCTACTACTTTTTAAATTGTGTGCATTGCAGAAATGTCTTGTAACAACCTCTGAGAATAGCAAACCAGCTAATATAACAATTTTTCTGACTTGCTATAAGGACAGTATTACAAACTAATTTTTGTATCTGGCAGCAAATTGGGTTTTGTTTGGAAAATTCAAGGCAATAATATTCACATTACACATATGTGCACATTTTTTCCCCTTATTTCATCTTTGTCAGAAAGATCTCATCTATTCAGGATCAAATTTCATTCCCATTTAGTACAAATGCAGTGATTCAAAGTTTACACTTGAAAAATGTGAAAAAATAGGCACCAAAGTGGTCATTCAGTCGTGTACTTTTAATCAGGGAACTGGTATCAATTCAATATAGTCAAACCTAGTAAAATTGCTTTTCCTTCCATCAACTCTGAATTTGGATATTTGACTTCAGAAGGACTTTTTATAAAAGTTAAGGTACTGTTGGCACACGAGGCTGGAGGAACAAATAAGAAATATTACTGGAGAGGAAAAAAAAGGCTGAAATGGTTGAGGCCTGGAGTGAACAAGATCTAGGTTACATTCCTGTCTGTGACACTAAATTACTTTCAGACACTGGGCAAATCACTTAAGTTTTCATGTTTTGGTCCTCATGGATGAAAAGAAATTAATCCTTTCTTTCTACTCTTGTAGATGGCCGTCCCTTAGCTTTAAGAACAGGTTCTTAGTTCATTAATTCATGTGTGCATGTGTACATACACATGAGTATATATAATACATATTTAAATGCTAATCTAGACACATACACATATATGTCATCTCCACTTCAAAAGCAATCTCTGGTGTGGATTCCAAGCACTAATGTTATATAAAGCAGACAATAAATAATCTCTACAGAATTTAACTATTCCAGTGCAGAAGCAAAGGTATATGGAAACAGGAGTCTGGGAGGGTGTCTGGGAAAACGTGCACACGCATGGGTGTCTATTTTTGTCTGCCTACACAGTTACCCTATGATTAATCTGAATTATAGGGAAAAGGGAGGGAAACATAAAACCCGACAACACATGGGTAGCTTAACACTTCTGGCTTTGAAAAGGACAAGGGAACAGATCTCTTTCACTGCTGGTATTTCAATACAAAGACATGCAACATATGAAGCGACATAATTTACTTTGACACACCACCATTGTTTGTTAAGATAAATTAATAAACAGCACCTTTGGGTGCAGCCAATTCATTCAGTTCCTGTCGCAGTTGATTAGAGTATCTGACTGAGCTGTAATAAAAAGGAGAGTACATTAATATATGATAGTTTCTTCTGTTTACTTAATGCAGAACAATTACTGCTTATTCATTCCACCAATCACAATTTTCTCATAAACAGTGAGCATTTCTACCTCTTGCTTACAGTGTTGAAATGAAAAGGGTCATTACTCACATTTTATTATTGCCCAGAGCTCTTAGTTACTGTGAAATAGAGGAGTTGTGGTGATTTAAATATGTGACATATAGTCCAACTAATCACATTTGTTGGAAAGATCTATGATTAGCAATATTAAAAGAAAATCACAATGTCTGAACATTCTATAAATTTGATCTTAGAATGTTGTACCCTCTAACAGTAATGATATTCCAACAGTGCGTGTATACTGTAGACAACTTCTCATCAGCTTGAATATTATAAATACGAGTAGCATTCGTGAATCATTGGTATTCCACTCCACTAGTATGGCCCTTTGCAAAATGTGTTCAGGTCATCCTAAATTAATTTCTCACTTTTTGCATGCTGTGAAAATAAAAATACTTCAAGTTAATTTTTTTAAACTGTCTTTGACTACCATCCTCTCATGGGATATTGCAGATTTCTTTTCCAGTTACTACTGTACATTATTACTCAGTATCCCTCCCTCTTTCATTTTACTGCTACTACATCTTTGCTTCTGGTGCAGGAATACTCTCCTGTAGTACGCATATAATTACTTTGACCAGCAACTTTCCACAGAGAAAAACACTACCTTTGCTTTATCCTATCCAATCTTCCTTACAGGGACCTGATTCTCTTCTAAGGTTACTTCACATCATTCTAGCAACTTGAAGAGTATTTTCATACTTTGTAATCAATATTTGCTACCAAGGACATATAAATGCTTACTGCACATGGGAATCACACCCAAAGGGTGAAATTAAGCCCTAGCTAAATTATGATCAATATAGCCACTGACTTCAGTCAACCCAGAATTTCATTTTCTCTCCATTATTTATGCTTATGATCTTCATTGTGTATGCTGAACTTTTCCTGCTTACACAGGCTTCACTATAATAGAGATCAGTGGCGTGAATGCTATATTGTCTGGCAGAAATCCCTTAGTTCTATTATTGGTGCTGATGTTCCCACTGTGTCTTTTGATAAGTTAATGAAGTTTAATTTAGTAGGAGGTGTGGGTGCTAAACATACTGAAAATCCAACCATTTTTGATAGGGAGCCCAATTATGGTTTAAATCACCTAATTTCAGGTAGTTATGCCCCCTGCACCACTTAGAAATTTCAGGCAATATGCTTGCAGTTGCATTATCAGGATTAATCTGTTCATACAAGACAATCTGGTAAGCATTGCTATCCTACAGAACCACTTACACATAAATCTTATCTCAGACCTTCTGTGGAACATTTGAAACCACAAAAAGAACAAAAATTTTGTGAGCAGGCAGGCAGCTGCCTTCTCTACACTTTGGAGTCTGATTATGGGTAAACCATAATAAAAAAACAAAAGAAACCATTTCCATTAATATTTATTGGAAGCATATTTTCTATCTAAACACTTTTAGGGCCTTTATTTACATAATAAGAATATCTCATATTCATTAGTAGATTTTATCTGCAAATTACCTCTGGGATTTTCTATTCTTCTCTGACACCAAAAAGCAAAGGAACTGGGTTTGGCCAAGGTCAGACAGAAACTTGGGCTGAACTGCAAACTGAAATCCTGAAATGACAGGGCTGTTGCCTCTCAACAGTCATTCTTCCACCATTCTGTGCTATAAGATAGAAATTTTTTCTAATGTTATTATTATTGCCTTTCTTTCTTGTGTCATAGAATTATATGGAGCATGGGATAACTCAACAAAACATGCAGTGCACATGGGGGAATGGCACTTTTGAGAAGCAGTAATTCTAAACAGAGCCTGCTGCAGCTCCTCCCGGCACAGCTCTGTGCCAACTGCAGGCATTGAGGAAGGGAGCATTCATTGCCCAAGCTGTTGTAGCCTGGAGGCAAAATCAAGGGAATTAAGCTTTTCAAGCTCCTCTTCTTTCGTGTAGCTGTTGCCCAGGCAAATTTCTGCATGTGATGAAGAGGAAGCCAGTGGCTCTCTTGGGAGCAGCTCTCCTGTATGTCACACACCTAGACCAGCTCAAAAGACTCATGGTCACTCTCTGTGAAAAAGGCAGCATATTGTTTTGATGTGCTAGTGTGGTACAAACACCACTTGTTCGGAGCCTCAGATATAAGGAAGGATTGAACAGATGTTCTTTTACGTATCTTTGCTAGAAAGTCAGTATTTCATGGCCCTGGTACTTGGATCACTTCTCTTCCATTTAATTAAGAAATGCTGAAATGTGGATGGAATGGGCCTGGTCCCAACTCCAATGAAATCAAGGGAATGACTCCATCAGGTAAAATGGACTTTGCATTAGGAGTTAAGTGCCACGTGGCTGACACAATCACTGTGATTTCTGAAAATAGCTTGTTCTTAAGAGACACCCTGAAGACTTCCCGTGTTTAAGAAAAAAGAAAGAAAGAAAGAAATTTTGCTCCTAAGCCTGTTTAAGCTTCTTAACTGTATCAAAAGGCATGAAAAGAGTTAGGAAAATGAAGCTCAGAAGAGAAAAAGAACCAGTCAAAAGACTTTTGAAAGAATTAAATATTAGTAGGGGATGATATGAGGGAATACAATAGAGCCACAAGGTTTGAAGATTTACCTGTTCTCTGCCATTAGGTGCAATGATTATTTCCTGCTATCTGCCATTGGGAAGAGATGCTTTGAGGGAAGAAAAGGCATTTTTGTAATCCTAACCATCAGTCTTATTGTTATTATTAAACCTTTGCACAAGGGAAATCCAATAGGTTCTTTGAAAAGCGAAGACTATATTAAAGAGGGATTTCACTTTGCAAATATACAGCCTGCAAACATGAGAGACAAAAGGTAATACAATAAAATACAAACCAATACTGAAAATACCCTCATGAAGTTATTTTAATTATTGCTCTCCTGGATTTAAATTGCAAGCAACTTTTAGAGGTTTTGTACAAATGAGATGTACTCAGTGTTCGTCTGTTTCAGGAATACATGCTTAAAAGCAGCCATACAGGGATTATGCAAAGCATAGCAAAGGCTACTGTGATACGACTTAACGTTGTCTAATATGGGAAACAAATGATTGACAAAAGAGGTATCCAAGCACCTGGACAAAACCCAGAAAGTCTACTTATGCCATTTTGGGTATGTTGAACATTTCCATTGATGTTTAAGACATATGTATTGCTTTTTCTTTTACAGCATGCTTTATGAACAACAATGTAAAAGATAAAATGCAGTTACATGCAGTTAGAAGATAAATAAATTTAGACAGGTATCCATTATTCCACGACATATTCTAATTTCACTTGGTGCTACGCATTGTACCATCTTCATATGCAACTCTGAATTTCATGAATCCTTGTCTCATATGGCATTATGGACTAGAGACTGAAGATGCATTGGGTGGCATATGGCCTACAGTTTCAAAATGTATTGCATATTGGGAGTATTTGCTCCCACCGTTGTGCAGGTATTCACTGCCCCTTTGGATAAACTGATTTGGCTGTTTGTGAGACACTGTGCCTCACTGAAATTACATGGATTAAAAATAAATCTTCCCACTTCCCTATTTTTTTCCTCACACCCATCTTCCATCTCTTACTCCTGACCTTCTTCCCACCCTCTAACGCACTGTTGACATAACTTACAGACAGGAGATGGGCCAAGTCCGTTAGGTCTATTAACCAATCCTTCTCCTAACATTCAGGTAGTTCAATGTTATTTGCGATGAAGTATAAAAGGAATAAAACCAGGAAATATGTTCCTGTGAGTCTTTAGCAGAAATAATAGCAAAAGAAGGAGCTGAAATGCTTCTCACCAAATACATAAAATGCTGCTGTCATGCCAAGGGAAGAGGAGGGGACAAAGGCCAAACAGCTAAATCTAATACTGACAGGTCAAGATTTGGCTGGTGTGAATGGTATGGGGCAAATGGAGACAGATTTTTCAGGCTACCTAAATTCCATACCAAGAGGACCTAGATTTTCAATCTTTGCCTTGACAAAAAAATTTAAGTTTATAAGGACAAATATAATGGAGTTACAGTAAAAACTTTAATTTATTTTAAAATCTTAACGCTCAACTATCATTAGCAGGTGAACATATAGCTTAAACATCACTGACATTTGAAATGGTTGTACCAACGTTTGCTCTATAAAGCACCCAAAAATAACTGTAGGCAATAGCTGTTAGTATTCAAAGGGTTTCAAAGGAAATCTCCATATGGTTATGGCTAATATTTCATTGCGAACAATTGGAAAGCCAGTAATTGCATATATTTTGGATCAATCATTGTTCTCTCTGGTACTGCTGAGAAACTGTCAGTTCCATTGCTGAAAATGATCCTTACAATGTAACCTCAATCAAAAGATATAATAATAACATTGATTTCAAATCCATTGTTAGTTTTCCAATAAACTCCTGACATAGCAGCCGATATTTTTTCTCCATGAATCATATTTTGACCATGATCTCTTTTTGTGACTGCATCTTACAGTGTTTATTATTAAAAAGGACACATCTTACAGCTTCTTTCCTTCTTGTTTTCATTTAGTCTAATATTTTGTATTATTTCATTGACCTTAATAGCAAAATTTTCCCTTTCATTTATTTAGTGCTGCATTTATTTAACCTTAGCTAGAGAGGAACAAATGCTTTTACAGTCCAGACAAGAAGTCTGGATAAATTGGTACAGTGGATGTAAAGTCCACAGGGTAATCTGTAAGTGTAGATTATGCTTTCTATTATAAAATACAACTGTGAAGTACTTATACATAAAAGCTGTACTAAATTTTAACAGTATACCACAGTTGCAAATCTATATTTTAAAGTGCTGGGATGTTTTCTGCTACCAAATAAATTTTTATCTGTGAAACAGAAATATGGCTTTAGAAGCCTATAAATATGGGCTTTCCTTGCCTTGGAAGGTTATGAGATTTATCTTAATATGAATTGTAGGTAACAGCAATGACATACTGTAATTTACCATGATTAGGTGAAGTTAGTAATATGCCAGAGAACTGTTTCCTTGTATTACATGAGTCCTCTTTGTGGGAAGATAAAAAGAACAATATAATGTATAACACACCAGGAAAATAAAACAACACACCACTCTATGTTTTTCCAGCACTTCAAAGTAAATGTACCCCCATTTCATATTTCAGGGTGATATATACTAACCATTTGTGGGAAGGGGTATATCTAGCAAATGTTCCTTAAACTGAAAAAATAATTCACACAGAATTCACAGGAACTTCATTTTTTTACTTATTTTACTTTTCTATCACTGTTAAAAATGGTCTATACCCTCAATAACATTTCTCATCCAGCAACCTCAATATGTGTATTGTAAAGATGAATGGATGAGGTGTTTAGAGTTAATGATCTGTATCATATTGCATCCATTTAGCTAAAAATATATAATCCCACACAGTTTGGTTTATATTGACTCTTATTCAAGAACTACATCTTCAAAAGGCCATCATGCTATCCTGACAGGGTAGAAGATGAAAATAAGTAAGACAATACACTCAACTTTCTGTTTTTTAGATAAAGTCTAGAGACTATTTGATAGTTTTTACTTCTCATCTTTTACAGTGATATTAGAGTTATGTATCACCAAATTACAGTCACATTGCATTTTATCACTTCAACTTTATTTCTGCTTTGGAAACATTTGTAGTTCGTTATATTTTCACTAGCATAAACTATTCTGTATCTGAGTGTGCATGAGTATGTATATTCTGAATAAATACATCTGATTTCAATCACTTCTATGTATTCCTATAAACTATGTCCTTTTATGTCTATAGAAAGAGATTCACCTCAAAGTAACAGTTACCACAAAGAGATGAAGTAATTTTAAATAAAATAATTGCAAAAAGTCTTAGACAGTATTAGGTGTAGCCTTTGGAACAAGAATGAATTAGTATGTTTCCTGAGTTCAGTGCTGTCCTCTATTTCTTGGTTAATGCTACTTTTTGGGATTATACCGTTGTGCCTGAAGTCAACTAAGGAAAAGTTATGGGTAGTTTGAGTTCCCTTTTTTTCAGCTAGGTTGGGTCAACAGAACTGGACTGGATATGGTACATTTAGATAGTACATTTTCATCAAATATCAAAGAATGTTGGAAAGTGGAGAGTGATTTTCATTTTCTGACTTTTGTACTTTTTGGTTTATCACCTGTAAAATAATCTCTACTCTCCAATTTACTAATCTCAGTTAGATATTGTAAGGGCAGATATACTTTTCTAAAGTAACCATTGTCAGGTGTCATCTTAGATGTGTTATCTTTTGTGACTGATGAATTGTTCTCCACACTCTATGGTCAAATATTTAAATTTATCACATGCTAAGTTCCAGGTGCTGAACACCTGAACACCAACATACATCTAGGGAGTGTAGAACAAACTGACAGCAGGGTCCTAAATATGCATTTATGGGTCAGCTGTACTCTCAGTAGAATCAATGCCAGCACCCTTATTGTACTGCCAGGCAGAAATTTTAGTAATATGTTGAGTTAGAAGATACCTTGATACATATGATACAGCGCAGAAGAGAGAGGATATTTTTTGTACAGAAAAATTATATGACACAAACCAATTAGAATTTCTTCAGGGAATCTACAAGAACATGAAGGACAAACTTGTTGATTTAGTCTACAGGAATTTTGAAAATGTAGTTTATAATTTTGAACACTAAAGACTTAAGAGCAAATAAGTTCTCCTATGGTAAAAGGAAAAATCCCCAGATTAATATCTAACTGATAACAAAAGGTCACTTTTCATAATGGGTGGGAGGAGGTTAGCAATGGAGATCTACAAGTATCTGTAAGAGAACTGGTGTCCCTCAACATATTTATTAATGATCCAGAAAGGGCTTAAGTAATGACAGAACAAAGTTTGCCAATGGGATAAAATTATTCAAGGCACCAAAGACAATACCTGCAAAGAGCTCAAAAGAATCTTATGATACAGAGTGACTGAAAGATAAAGTGACAGATAAAATTCAGCACTGATAAATTCAAAGTAATGTACATAGAGGAAAAAAAAATTTAACCACATGGATACACTGATGGCTTCTAAATTAGCCAGTACTCAGAAAAGAAATCTTAATGTTATTGTGGTCAGTCAATGAAAGGGTTATCTCAAAAAAGGGAAGATGATGATTAAGAATTGTTAAAAAAGAAATAAAGAGCTAACCAGAAATTGCCACTAGGGTCACTGCATAATCCCTTGGTTTACCTGTACCTTGAACATTGCATGCATGTCTGTTCTCTCCACCTTAAAAAAAGATACAGCAGAATTAAAAAGATACCATGAAGATTGACAATGATGAATAGAGCTAACGGATCACCTTCTGTGGAGGGAGAGATTAAACAGAATAGGATACTTTAGTTTGGAAAAGAGATGTCCCAAGGTAAATATGATAGAAAGCTATTAAATAAATTAATATACCAGAACAATGATATATAACTATTTTGTATTATTTTTACAGCAAAATAATAGGGAGCATAAAATTATATTGTTAGGCAACAAATATAAAACTATTCAAAGTACTTATCACACAGAATGCATAAGTAAATAGGGAAACTCACTGCTGCACAATATTCTGGAGCCACAAAGCGTGTCTTTGTTCGTTTTGGTGGGATTTTTTAACAGCATTATTTGAAGAAAAACTCACCAAGTTCTACTAAACACCAGCCTCTAGGCTTAGGAACTCCTTTAGCCAGAGGCTGCTAGAAAAATAGAAGGTCTATCAGGGACAGTTTGACTGAATGCTTGATCTGTTCTTACAGTCTTTCCTTAAGCTTTTGTCTACTGGACCAGGTTGCACTTTGTCACTTTGTCCTCATTCCATATGCTGGCTTTTTGACATGTTCTCAGTAAGATAAATGTTTGCTTTCCAAAGTAGGAGCATAAATTCCAATGCATTAAGCTGTATTGTTTAATACTAAAGATTACAGCAGATCTACAGATATTAAAAGATCTCACTTAAAGGACCTAAGTCTGCAAAAGCCAATTGCTTGAGGTATCACTATAAACAGAGTAAGTGCCTGACACAAGCCCTAAATAAATCACAGGAATGATTTCCATTCTTGTTCTTCAATAGGCTTTATATCTTAACTCCACACTAGAACTAGCCAAGCAGACCCTGATTCAGAAAAAAAGGAGTAGCATATTTAGAAATGCATCTAGTCATGAGGTGCTGAGTGACAGGGATGCATAGAGGCATATTTTCAGGCTACTTTCTGGAACACTGATTTTGTAGAAGGACCTGTGTGAACACAGTCCCCAGTATCTGACACACAGGATCAAAAAGCAAGAAGCTGCAGTTTTGCAATCTTTGGTGTACCACACTCCCTGCTACTGGAAGGTGCTGGCTCTGAGCCTTCACGCTGCTGATATAGAAACTACGTGTCTGAGAGACCGGGTCAGAAGACTTGAGTGTTTGAAAGGTGTACAGGGTTTTTATATTCCACAGATGGGTGCAGTTTGCACATGCAGAGGCAGGTCATACCTGAGAAGTTAGAAGACAGTGGTAATGACATAGTCCTCATTTGCGAAGGTAAAGAGAGTAAGGTGGAAAGTCAGGGGACAGTGAGACTCTTGGCCATGTGACATTTTGGAACAAAGCTCCAGGCACAGAGTTCAGCCAGCCCAGTTTTCTGTAATTCTGAAAAACATAGGTGCCTACAGCAGAAGAAAGAAGCAGAATTTTCATATCAAACAGTACATGTCAGTATAAACTTTCTCAATACTTGTCCATAACTGCTCACTCACCTCTAGAGAGAAAATCTCTTCAGAAAGTAATCATATACTTTGTTTTCTTCCTGCTCAGCAAAACCAAAACTCACCCAAATAACCCCAACACCACTGGAGATGATGTGACCTGTTGGATTTCTACTTTCTCATTTACACAAACTGCTGAGAAGTCCAAACAGTTTGGAAATGGAGATAAAGGGGTCACAGAACATTTCCAATGTATATTTTAACAGAAGACAATCTGAGCAGGATATACCCACCTGAAACAAATGAAAGCCTTTGCATTGAAAGAAATTTGCTCTACCAGTGATCGGGACCACCCTGCTAGCAAAGGAGACATGGAAGCAGCAGAGGAAACAATGCCAGGTCTTTGAATAGGCAATATGCGTGTTGTAGACTATATGATGCAGCAGACTGTCAGCAGTCAAGGAGTCTCATTATGGGGCCTTGCTGCCAGACTGCTAATTAAAAGAATAGATACTGCTTTCTCAAACCCCATATATAAATGGTGGAATGGAATCATGCCCGGGGGCTGAGTAATCATTTGCCTCTATTGTCTTCTTCTACTCAAGCAACAAATGCAAGTTCTGACTCTAAATTAAGAAATGAGTGTCGACAAGGTAAAATATTACACAACATTCCCACGGAAGATTCCCTCTGTGTCATGCTTGTTGCTTGGCAATCATTTTTTTTCTCTTCTACAACTGCACAAATGTGCAAAACTCCTGTTACTGCTCTCCACTGATTTTTCCTTTCCTTCTATTTTCTTATCTCCCACTTCTTTCTGGAAGGATTGTCTCCCTTTCAACATATCAGAGACAGGAAATTGAAGCAAAATTGGTGAAGAACTTGTCTCATCAGAAATGTCATAGGCTACAGATGTTATGTACAAAACAGCATTAGTTACTTTTTTGAGTATCATGAGGCTCACACACAGTGGTAAAGCTGAGCTATGCTAGGAAAGAAAACACCTGGACCCATAAAAGGGAAGGAAAGAGAAAGAAGAGTGAAAGGAACATAAAGCAACAGTGAAAGAGTAGATTACCAACAATACTAATCATTTCCCTTCTAAGAGGCTGTCACAAAACACCAGGGGCTTTTTATAATAGAAGTGGAAGCTTTCTGGAATTTTAACTCAAAAACAATAGCAAATTTAATTGTGGATAGGCCTCTCCTCATCCCTTTTCTGCATTCACATGGCAGACTTCCAAGAAGGAATTATCAGTTTGATCTCCCGCTCAGTCATGCTTCAGTCCAACAATTCATGCAAGCGCCATATACAGTTTTAGACAGCTTTTGCGTTAAAGGGACTTAAAGATTTACAAGTTTTATGTGTCCTCCTGGACAGGAGTGACACTAAAGTGAAGGAGAAATACCTTCATTCCCGTAAACAAGTCTTCAGAACGGAGCAGGCAGATGACCTACAAACCGGCTGCCTGGAGCTGGAGTACAGAAACCCCATCCCTACAGGGAAAGCAGGGAGGCTGTAGCCTCTTGGCTCTTTACATCCTTTTGCTCCAATGATGTTTTGTTATTTTGATCACAAATCTCACTGTGTTTAGTGATGAACTGCATCATGTTAGACATCATGCTCTAGGCTTTCATTAGATAACAGTTGTTTCACCCAGGGAACACAATGCCCCATAATGCAGCACCACGATGCTTCTGTTACGGCAGAATAAATTCTGTTTGGTTTTATGTTAAAAAATAATGTGTAGCATGTTCAACTATGTTTATGCTATTTTTAAACATATTTCATAAAATTTTATGATTTGATACTTTTACAGGTGGACTGGAAGGTTTGATTAAAGGCCCAGTAAGTGACTGTAGGCCAGTGAAGACATAAGGAAAGGGAGAAGCTTACACTGTCAGGAGCTGGGACTGTGACTCTGTTTTGTAGTAATTAGCCCTGGAGCAGTGGTTTAATATTAGGTTATAACTTTCAGCCATTCACAGCGAAATCAATCTAGAAAACATCTGACAAACAGCAAAGAGAAAAAACAGGTAAAATGAGGAAAATCTATATGCCGATTTCTGAGCTTATGCACATAGAGCTATTAGCATTCCATATTGAAAATCTTATCATGCACAGACATCCTTAATATTACTTACATATGTTATAGATGAAGGAGGGAAGAAAGAAATTAAATTTGACCACAGCAGAAGGAGATTTTAGAAGCATAAATATATATTTTTACTTAAAATTTTGGTATAAAATGAAATTAAATATTTGTATCTATATATCTATATTACCTCTATGTTTTCTGAATAAATATTATGCCAAGGAACATATCAATATTGCAAGTTCTAGTCTAGACTGGTCTATCACTACAACTGCTGGCTAATTTTATTTGAATGCTACTCTGTCAGCAGAGTATGGTTCAATTACAGTTATATACATAAATATAGCTGTTGCCTGGCATTTAGAATACTCTCGCTTTACGTTCACCGATTTTTTTTTTCTGTCAAATACTACTCTATGTCCTTTCAGCTCCCCCCATGAATTATTATAGTCAACATCACCACTGGCTCTTTCTGCTGCTTCTACATCTGATTTTAACTTCAGCTTTCACCTTTTGTTGCTTTTCTCTCATCTGCATGGACTGAATAGAAGTCATGAGGCTTCTTCCTGGAAAGCCCTCCGGAATTAACCTTTCTGCCCTTCCCAGAATATTAACTAACATATCCACCTCTTTTCCTCTCAAACTGGAATCATTGTTATCTCCTTTCTGTGGTCATGACATCACAAAACTCATCCTTTAAAATCTGCTCTAGACACTATTCTAAAGATCATCATCTTGCTTTCTTATTGGACTGGATAACATCCCCCTCAGTCTTTGTTTTCCACTATATGAAATAAATGTTTCTGGCCCTTGTTACAAGGCCTCTCAAAGCTGATCTCCTTGCGTTGTGTCTAGAGCAACTCTCAATGCAGTGATACTAAAGGTCCATGATCTGTGATTTTCTACTTCTTTGAGAAATATCTTCAAAATTCTTTTATACTTAATAGTTTATAACTTTACAAAAGAGGAGTGTTTATCCACTTTATCCTCTTTCGTGTCTCTCTCACCTCTTCCATAATGCAAACAGGAATCTGATTCACCAGGGAGAGAAGTATGACTGCTGCTGGATGGCCAAGAACTAAACACATCTGGTTTCCACCACTAACCTGTCTTTCTATCCCAGCCAAATTCCCTCCTGACAAGAAAATTTTTAAAATTATTGCTAACTTTACTATAACTATTATTTAGGCAAATTGTCAGGTGGGAATTTTATGCTCAGTCTGAGGAATGGCACTTGAATGTCAAAGTAAATGGCATCCCTACAAAAAACTAAATAGATGAATTGATAAAGAAAAGCTGAATTAGGAATACGAAAATGCCTTAAAGATTGAAAGAGAGTTTTTAGAGGGGGAAAACTGGAAACAATTAAAGAAGATTGAAAATTACAGAAAAGAACAGCCTGGAGGAAAATATAGCTAGTATAAAAGATAGACTAAAAGACGTAAAAAGGGAAGAGAAAGGAAAGCAGAGGAAAATAAAAAAAATTATAGACACAGTAAGCTATTATAGCTCTCTTGTTTTATAGAAGGCTTAGCTCTATTCCAAATTTTGCCATCTCTCAATTTTATGGTGGATTTAGCCACTTCCAATAAAACATGAGACTGTTTTGCTGGCCCTTGACCAGATGCAGTTGTGGCATCGGTACTTAAGCCCCTCAGAAGAGAAAGTGCTGATGCTGAGCTTTGTGAGCATGGCTCCTCTCTAGGTACCAATATCTCCCTGCCCACAGAGGGGACAGCTGGGAGGCTTCATTGTGTTAACCATCAGCTGTTAGGCAGAAAGAAAGTTGTAATTGTGGAAATTGCTGCGCTGCCTTTGATTTCAGGAATTTTCTTATTTGTTTCTTCTACATTTTCCCCCCACTTAACATTGAGAGTGAACAGGTGATACTGGAGTGACCTCAGCAAAACAGGAAGGTGCAAATGTAGTGACTCTTAATCATGCTAAACTTTTTAGTACCCTCCTAGGACACATGCGAACTCCTGCCAGGATAGTGTGAAGGGAGCTCATACCCATTGACATTTTCCAGGATCTTCTGTCAGTCTCACAAGGTATAACAGGCTTCCTCAGGATATGGATATACTCAGGCTTCTTTTCTTGACTTCAGAAGTAGACAGTAATTTCAGAAATCTCTAAAACGTATCCTAATTTTTTATATTGCCAGGTACATTGCTCTGGAGAAAATAACTTCTGTCAGAATGAAGGGGGTTTAAACTTTTACCTATGAACGAGTTTATACCTGATGTCAGTATTTTTAAATGTATATGCCTCTAAGGTAGAAGACACAAAATCTTAAAATAATTACTAAGCCTTGTAGCCAAAGGGAAAAAAATATTAGAATCAGGCTTCTGCACTGGAACTTTAACCTATCAGAATTACATCAGGCTCAGGTTTTCACACTGGCCAGGGACACACTATAGCATGCTGAATAGGATTCTTTATCTAACATTGACACCTGAGAGTGTTAAATTACAAAATAATTTTCAAGTCCAACTACTGGAAAAACTGCCTCCACTTGGGTTAGTCACAGTTCACAAGCAGCAGCAATTTTACCATTTTATACTTTCAGTGACATCTTCTTTTAATAATTTAAAAAAAAATCTGTCTCCTAGAGTTTTTGTCCTATGCTGTTGCTAGAAGACTTACACTTTAAGTGTCAAAGTCTATCAGGAATGAAAATGTTCCTGTGGGAAGGTGAATCAACTCATGTGTTAATCACTAAAGGAAAGCATGACATGAGGAAAACCTTCATGTTTAGAGAAAACTAGATCTGTGACTATTCATAAAATAAATGCTCATTTCCAATGTTTGATTATCTGTCATAATCAATATAGTGGGACTGATCATACAGGCAGAGATAAGAGCATGAACAAATGGTTTAGAGGGGCCATTAAAAGCAAGCAACAGTGTTCATAAAGCAGACTGACTTTAATTAACAAATAATTAATAAACCAACTAAGTATCCTCATATGGGGTGAAATGAGGATTTCTTTTAAATAAAGGGTATTGTTCTCATGACTCTTATTAGGGGGTTTTAAATGTTAAAACAGCCACTCAGGGTTTCTCAAGCAAGGATAGATGAACCTATGAAGAGAGACTCTTATGGGAAATTATTTGAGTTAAGCAGTACAATGTCACTGAACTGATTTTTTTTTTCCTAGAATTGATGACAATTTTTTCTCCTATCTTTGTCCAAAAATCTACTGTTCTTCTGTTCTGCACAAACTGAAGCAGAGATGTAACTCTATTCACACAATTAAGTCATTTTATATTGATAACGGCCAGTTTCACTAAAGAATATGCAGTAAATTTTGGAATATAAATTACTGACTTCGTTATTATATAATTGCATTCTAATGGCCTAGATTGGTTACAGTGTTTGATTATACTGCTTACTCGACATTTAATAAACATTATTGCATCTAAAAGACTAGATATTTCACATCTATTAATAAGTATTTATTCATGGAAAATAGTACCTCTAACATAAAATGGAGTGTCATATTTCACATAACATAAAGTAGTACAGAGAAATACTTTAACAGGCATTACACATTAATGAAGAATTGACCAAATCCTGAATATTATTATTAAATCTGAGCTGATGCTAGTTAGCAAGATGAACCTCAACATCCAGTAATATAATATTATTCCATCATAACTCTTAGTAAGTTCATGCCAGTGTGGCTGTGCCAAGAGGCAGTGTTGGTAACTTACTAGGAGTAACACAAGCTCCATTTGAGTTGTATGCACAAAATGTGAAACCCAAACCACCTCTGGACCTCCGCTTGATATCTGTTTCCCTCCCATGAGGGCTGAGAAAGGCTTTCTGTTTTTTCCCTTTGTATAGTATGAGGCTCGTACTGTCTCAGGCTTACAGATGACCAAATGAGCTGTATTCTGCTACTTAGCATGTACAGGGCTTTATATCTGTTCACTTATAGTACTTCCAGACCCTGAAGACCAGGGTCTGGAAGTACTGTAAACATAATAAACCTAGCAATAAACATAAATCTTAGATGTTACTTAGACCTCCCTGAGAACTTGGAGACCTAGTAAAAGTTACTTCTGTGGGTCTAGCCTTGTGTTTGAACATTTTACTGAGTGGAAATCATTCCCCGTGTCATGACCTAAAAGAAAACAATTCTGTGTCCAGCCAACAATGGCTTCAGCCTGTTTTTCACTTATACCACTATATATATATACACACACACATATACATACATATATAAATATATATATAGGGGATGCAAGAGGGCAATGACAAACTGGTGAGGGCTGTCTGCCCCAACCAGATCTACCAGAGCTTGCTTGCTAGAACCCTTAGGCACCTGAATGACCTCGCCATTCTAAAAGTCACCATATTCCAGAAATCTGACCTTTCTGCTACACTCACATCCTTTGTCTGCACTTTGGATACCTTCTAATACATGGGTGGACCAGTTGCACGATGCCCCGTAGCATGGAAACAAAGTGTGACCACTTCTTTGCCTGTTATTTTGGTTTGTCCTTGGTGTTTTCTTTTATTTTAAAATTGCTGTCTGGAAAGAAAGAAAGAAAAACACTATTTGGGGACCTGGAGTATCCTGTATGTCACAATGCTTAAGCACAGTACTGCAGCTTTTAAGTCAAAAACAATTGCACATTGTAACAGAGAAAATGAACGCAAAATCTAGCTGCATCCTCCAATGCCTAGGTAGTCCCTTCATGGAATACTAGCCATGATACCCATTGACACACATTAGTTGGGATAAATACAATATTTTGTGATCATATGGACAACCACAAGGATTTGCAGCCTCCAGATGTAGAATGTAGTAGCAGCAGAGAAGTCATTTACATATAAAATTTACAAGCATGCTGTAGGCTATTCATCTTCCTGCTTTCCTCTCTAACCTTACAGAGGTTTAAAAGGCTGATATACATTTTACATCCTTTCATCATTTGTGAGGTAGCAGCACAGAAAACATCAGTATTCTCAGGTCTAGGACTCGTACGATATTGCAGACCGCAGTACCGTTCACTGCGTTCACAACATGTTCAAGCTTTCAACTTTTAAGAGCTTGGCCCACCATATTGTAGGAGGCTGGTTATTTGACACATCTTCTACTGAAGTAGTAGAAACACACATTTAAGTGTTTGCCTTAAAACAGAGACAAAAAGGAATTTTCTGGCTGAATACAAAGTCTAGATGTGACCCTGACCTCAAAAACCCCTCCCGAGCTGATTAAACATCCGTTAATTCAGTGTTTGCCAAAATATTTCACTTATGGCAGGTATGAAAGTACGTACCTGAACTATTCCCAAAGTTTATACATTATACAAGCAGCACACAACAATGATTATAAATCTCCTCTAGATGCAACAGCTAAAGATCCTACTAGCCCTCTGTTATTTTAAGGAAAGAGGAGGAAGAAAGGAAATTTTGGTCACAAACTCAGCTGAGGCCTGACAAATTATCTCATCCATTGCCACTAATATAGGCTAACCAAGCTGAATTAATTTCTCTGCCACCATGATCTTTTTTCTAGTCCAGAGGTCAAGGTCATGTTACATCTGCAGAACATCAACCAGATGTGTATTACTCTTCATGAGACATCCTAATTTTTATTCTTGAGGCAGTAGCCACTAGTGGCCTATTAACAATTATATATTATAAGGTCTTTCATACATTTCTGTTATTCACAGCTCCTACAAACTGCCTTTGCACAATGTAGTAATACATATGGCTTAGGAAACTGACCTCTGAAGAATATTAAATAGCTGTGTAGCAGCTAAAAAGCAATTATCTCTGTGACTATTTAGATATACCTAAGTAATTTTTAGCATTTGTAGTGCTGGTAATGATCCCTCTTGGTGCTTTGATATACCAAATCATGGCTAATCTATGCCCACTGCTTTGTGTTACAAATGCAAATGTGTTTGTGTTGATATAAATACTAGACAAAATGAAATTAATGCCTTATTATTTTCAAGCTTATACATGCAAAGCTACTTGGAGCTGTCATTTTCTTTTCTACGATCTAATTACAAAGCCTTGAGGGATACAGAGAGGGAACAAAGTATTTGAGAAAATGGGATACACATGCTCCAAGGTTAGTCATGAGTTCACTGGGCTGCAGGAGCAAAGCCCACCAAATCTAAACCACTCAGGGTAACAGTCACCAAAAAGCATAGAAACGATAATAAATATCTAACTACAAATGAAAAAAGCATCCCAGGAGAGCAGTGTAACTGCCATGTAACTGAACCTGTGTAGGAAACAGAGTTATTTTATGCATTGTTAACAGAATAAATACGAAAGTGAAGTTTGTATGCCACCACTGTGCTCCCTTCACTGCCCCCATACCCAGCAGGACCTAACTTTGCTGCCACACAGACAGCAGCGGGAAAATGAGTCCTACTTCTAAAGAATCCACCTGTCCTTAATGTTAACGTGCAATTTCTGAGATATTTTACCGGAAGTTAGTGATTCTTCTGTTCTTTACAGATTTTTAAGCATGCCTGGAAACAAATTCCATCCAAGTAATAATCTCATGTGGTTTGAAGGGGAGCAGGGGAAAAAGGAATAATGACATTTTATATGATCAGCTAGAGTAGCACTTTAAAAAGTAGCATCACGGAAAAGCATGAGAGTATTTAGCTTATAAAAATTTACCGAGGGTAAATATGGTGAAATCTTGTCCATTATGCAGTAAACATATAGTCTGATTCCTCCCAGGATATTGATCGAGGCCTAAAACTTCCCTGAATTTAGATAAAAAGGGGATAAAATTGTTCAGTATTCTGCATTCCAATACACAAGAGTCATTTGCACCTAACTTGCCACACAAATATTTAAACTACCTGTACAGTGTGTAGAGCTATGCATGATTTTAATTTCTTCCAAACTTCAGAAATTAGCATTGAAACTTTGCAGCTCCTAAGCAAGTTGCTTCTACAACAATAGAACTTTAAAACCCTGTGGAAGGATATGTTCAAAATTGCCTGTTCAAAGAAATTTATGGTTTTATTATAGCTGCATATTGACTATTTCTACAATAACCTGAAGGCAGAACCGAACAGTTTATTTATTCAAACTGCAAATGAAATTGGGCAAGAAAAGTAATTAGCAAGCAACAAAAAATAATGGAAAACCACATAAAAGCAGTTGTGAATTTATGTGGGTTGTCAGATAGTTAGAAAAATAACAGCTTAAATTTAAAAAGATCAACTTTTTACATACAGCACACAGTATATACAGATTAAAATGAAGCTGGTTTTGAAAAAGCCCAGAAGCCATAGTGCACTCTGCAGCCTCTTCTCCTGCTTGTGAATGGAAACATTAACTCAAGAATCAGAGGCGCTCCTACAGGCATCCATGGGGAAAGATCCATTCCCTTCCTGGTTTTGGAAGGGAAACTTTCTTCCTGGTAGTAGCTGGTATATGCTGTGTTTTGGATTTAGTATGAGAAGAATGTTGATAACACACTGATGTTTTAGTTGTTACTAAGTAGTGTTTATGCTAGTCAAGGACTTTTCAGCTTCCCATGCTCTGCCAGGTGCACAAGAAGCTGGGAGGGAGCATAGCCAGGAAGCTGACCCAACTGGCCAACGGGGTATTCCATACCATGTGATGTCATGCTCAGTATATAAACTGGAGGGAGTTGGCTGGGGAGCAGCAAACTGGCTGGGCATCCATCAGTGGGTGGTAAGCAATTGCATTGTGCATCACTTATTTTGTATATTCTTTTATCATCATCATCATCATCATCATCATTATTATCATTATTATTTTCCCTTCCTTTTCTGTTCTTTTAAACTTCTATCTCAATCCACGAATATTTTTTTTTTTTTTTATTCTTTCCCCCATGCCACGGGGCTGGGGGTGGTAACGAGCGGCTGTGTGGTGTTTAGCTGCCTGCTGGGTTAAACCACAACAGGGGGATAGACTCAAACACAAAAATGTTATTTTTTCTAAAAGGAACTAATTTTCAGAAATACACATTCTGTGGAGCGTCCTTCCCCATATTTTTTTTATATTAATAGGCTACATTTCTTGCCTGTGAAAAAGAAGGCTACTTGGAACTATGCAGCTTTCCAGACCCAGCTAAGGGTCTGCTCCATTTTCCTCCCCTCTTTACTCTCCTCTTACCTATACCCCTATATACTAATCCTTAGCTTCAACACTGCACCAGCTTGGGCATGGTCATGTTTCATATCCAGGAAATTGAGTCTATTCCCTTTGACTTTCTTAACCTTCAGGTCCTGCATTGTTTCCTAACCTCTCCACTGTCCTAGGAAGGACTTCAGTTTCCTGACTAGACAATAGTTCCTCAAATCTCTAAATCAAGTTTAAGTCAAAAGCTGTATTTGGGGGAAAAAGTCTGAGTCATTTCATGTAGTAATGTTGCTTCCCCCTCAATTTAATCTGATATCCTTCCTGCTACCGATCCTCCTTCTTAACTGTTCAATCCTTTTGCCGTGGTTTAACTCCAGCCGGCAACTAAGC
>NW_009186538.1:0-216 GCF_000690835.1 Fulmarus glacialis
AAGAATCCGCCGGGTTTTACGGAAGAGCAGGGGTTTGCTGCGGTTCGGCATCCCGCCGGGAGCTCACGCTGGCTCTTGAAGTTAAACCCAGCCCTAACAAAGAGCTGTTTATTAAAGCGAGCTACATGCCAGGCATCTATTTGCTTTTGCCTCCCTCCCTCTCGGCGCGGGGCACCCCGGAGCTGCAGGCACAGACCGACTCATCCCCATCGGCTG
>NW_009186538.1:276-1063 GCF_000690835.1 Fulmarus glacialis
CCATGACCCCCCCAAAACTGCACCGAGGGAAGCAGAGGACAGCACGCCGCTTGGGCTGGCTTTTATTTCTTATTCAAAAAGCCTCAGTAGCTATTTGGAAAGGAGAATAACTTCACCCCTGCACAGTGTGGCTGAGGGGGGAAGAAATCCCTTGGGCCGGGTGGGCCGGCGCCCAGCAGCTCCGCTCGCTTTCCCGGAGCTCGTTTGCCCCCAGCCTGATGCCACCCAGACCAGACCCTGTGTGCTATCTCCCCCATGCGCTCTGCGAACCTCTGGGCTCTAAAACTGGCTTGGCTTTGCTCAGCTCTTGCTTTTTTTCTTTGGTTTTAAGTCAATTCCACAGGAAACCTATAATAACGATGCCCGTCTCCTGCATGAGTCAGTCCCGCGGTGGCCATCGGTTTGCAGGCAGGCGTCCCACCAGTGTTCCTGGCCCCGGCAGAACTCACAAGACAGCTGTTTTCCTCTTATTTTGTAATGTGGAAGCGGGACAGGGCTCTAGCTCCAGCAGGATGAAACATGAGTTATGGCATCTCTCCCAGGGCTAACAAAGTGATTACAGCCCTGCTCGTAGCCCTGCGTTACCCATTTAGATGTAGGAGAGCATGCCTGAGCTAAGGACCTCTTGCACAGGCTAAAATAACTCCTGCATCTGGGTAAATGGGGGGAAAAAAATATAAAATCAGCTATCTCAGGGGACCTTTGATGCTGCAGAGCTCCTGCGCGAGCATCCCCCCGCAGCCGGGGTAGCAGTGCAGCAGGTTGGGTCCTGGCCAGCGCGGCAGCG
>NW_009186539.1:0-11539 GCF_000690835.1 Fulmarus glacialis
TTTTTATATATATATTAAAAAAATACAATTAATGCAGAGTCAAACTACATTGCTAGTAGATTAGCAATGATAGTCACACAGAAGCACAACTCTGAATACGGATGAAGTCTGCAAGTGGAGATAACACGACCTAGGTGCCATCCTCCCATGACCTTGGTGAGATTGCCACACAAAAAAACACTGTTGCAAGACCATGCACCAGAAATCCACTCTTGGAGGCTGGATTCCATCTTGCAGTAATATAATTATTTCATTATTTAATTACAAAATATTGGATGAAGTCTACTAGTCATGCAACTTTAAGGTATATTTTCTATAAAAGGTATTACTGTGATGTGGGAAGGGAGGGGGAACATCCTACACTACCACAAGACATCTATATAATTTTGTCACCTCATAGTATGGATTCAAAATTCATTTATCCCTTATGGGTTAAAAGAGAACAACTCTTGCATTCAAACAAGTTCCTAAGCAAAGGGGATGTAGGAGCTGCTTCAAATGATCTTTCAGTTCAAGAAAACAAATTTTATCTTCATATAAATCTGGCTTGATATTGAGTTTGGTACTTCTGTGATGGCTGTTAGCCGTAATTACAGATTCTTCTGTGAAATGGTTGTATGAAAGTACTGGATCTGTACCTATCAGTTTATACTAAAGAATCATAAAGAGATACTGATGCTGCCTTAGTTGATTAGAAGAGTTATATATAATATTTGAATAATGAAATTTGCATTTGTTTTTCAGACTGAATTAGGGTTTCCATTTAGAAAGTGTTGTTTCTCCCACCCTTCCTCTGTCACATAATACGCAAAGGGTAAACTGTCTTTCACAGTTCATGCATATAAAAATCTAAATTAGTATGATTTCATTTTCAACCTGTGCATATTTGAAGAACAGTAATTGGTTTCTACTTCCTCTTTTGCAATGTTAACTGTATTTAATTCTTTAAACTTTAAATTCTGTTAACTGTATTTAATTCTTTAAACTGTATTTAATTCTTTAAACCTAAAGATGTCTTAGGATCTAAGAAGAAAAAGACCAGTGACTGCTCTCATTTTCAAATGCATTTAATTCTTCATGAAGTTGTAAATACAGGCCAATCTAGATCAGAGGAAAGGTACAAAGCAGTAGTGTGCTGCTTCTTTCAGCGCTAAGAAGGATCAAGTAATATCCAGCATACAAATATAAACAAGTTATCTTCTTTGCATGCATGATTAAATCATCTTTAAAGTGTCCGGCTTTAGCAAAGGTTATGATTCAAGGTAATTTTTTTCTTCCCTCCCCCCATCTTAGAAAGGTAGTTCCTTTGCATTACCTGAAGCATTCCAACCATCAGCTACCTCAACAAATAAACTGTCTTTCAGCATTGAAGTGGCAATGCCTTAATTTTTAATAATATTTCAGCTGTGGCACAAAGGGTTTGGATTTGTGAAACTGAAAATTAATTTAAAAGGCAAAAAGATTATTGATAATGTACTAGTAACATTGTTCCTCAAGAGGAGCATTTTCAGGAAAAACCCCAGTAGCTGAAGGAGAAAGCAAGACAACTTACACTGAATGCAGCTCATGTACTTTCTAGAGAGACAGCTGATATTTTAATACTTTTTTTTTTTTTTTTTAAAGTTATATGCTGGAGTGAAAAAGCATCCAAACCATTTCACCCTCAATTAATACCTTTTTCAGTATGGAAGGGAAGAAAAAACTTATTTTGTTAAAACATTATTCAAATCTATTTAAAGATTACAAAAGTTATCAAGAAATCACAGAAATGAAAAAAGCTATAGCTTCAGGGTTGGGGCTTGCTGGTGGTTTTTGTTTGGTTTTGTTGGTTTTGGGTTTGGTTTTTTTTTTTCCCCTTCAGCTTTAGGAGAACACTGGAGTGAAGTCATGGTAACCATCCTACCCGTCCTTCCCAAAAAATATCATAATTCCTCCGAAAGTCTAATAAAATAAGACTGAAAATTTGTCAAATTTTAAGAAATAATTACTCAGGAAGCTGTGACTTTTTTCAGATACTTTGGCTTAATGCACAGAAAAACAAGCTGGTCTACTATCTGATTTTTCCTTCACGTGTACCACAATTTTAATTTTTACACAATGGCTTCCTTTCTACATAACTTTCCCCTCACTCCCCCTCCAAAAGGGATATTTGGTTATTCCAGGTAATGCAGACTGCTGAATTTCAACAGATAAACTCTAGAAGTAAAATTGTAGTTAAGATGATGTGGCTAGACTGCAACTGGTAGAACCTTTCACACAAAAGGCTCCTCAGCATTATCCCTTTACACTGAAAGAAGAAAACTACTCAATGAAAAATTTCTCTTTAATGACTTAATATTTTGTGCTGGGCCCATCTTTTAAATAAGGCCTAAAATGCAGAATTTCATAATTTCAAATTTTAAGCAGTGCAGTTAAGTGATTTTAAACAGCATTACTTCCTGCAACAGTTCAGTTCTCCATATTCAACAGCTTGGTTAGGAAATGCACGTTCGTAACAGAGCCTCCATTTGCTTCTGTACCTCCTACAGTGTCAAGAACAACTACCTAACAACAGGCACAGATTACAACACACCTGTCTGAGAATATCTGTGTGTATGTGTGTGTGCGCGCACACATGCTTGTATAGGCAGATGACAATTATTAGTGTATAATGTATAAATTATAAGTGAATGCTCATGAAACATTGTCCTGTTTTTCAGTTTCCCATACAACAATATTTGAACCTTGCAAAATCCATACGTTTTTACCTAGTATTACTGCTGGTTTGGTTTGGTTTTTAAAGCCAGTGTAATGATCCAGAATGAAGAGGAACAGACAGGCTAAGAAAGGGACGCTACAATGACAAAGATCCTGACAATAGTGCAAGAGAACCAGCAGGAAGCTGCCAAGCAACTAACCAACAATCTGTGAGTGGAGCACGAGAGCAAAATTCCTTGTAGGATAGCATGTTTACACACAGCTCTTTCCTTGATAGCTTCTGCTTACTTCAGATGCCTGGAAGACTGGCAGGTCTATTACTGAATTCTTAATATCCTCATCAGGAAAGCTTTATATGTAAAAACATGCTAGGTTTTATTCTTATAAAAAGAGGATTAAAATTCATGCTGTGAGAAGTAACATTAATGCTGAAATGGAGTTATAATGAAACTAGATTTAAAAGTCTTTTTCACACTTTAGAGTCAAGTTTTCCTACTGTCTGTTGATGTTCTGAACTATGGGAGGCGTTATGGTCAGACAAAACCATTAACAATGACATTTATTTCAGACAGGTATGAAATTGAAAGGGCAAGACAGAAAGGCAGCAAGACGTGCTTTGTCCTACCAAACCGCTTGCAAAGCAGACAAAAGACTTGACCAGCAGGCCTGGCTGAACACATGTAGATACACCGCCATTACGTTGTCCCAGATACTTTAACAAGAGTACTGCTTGAACTGAACTGATGTGGAAGCAGCATTAGCTTGGCTTGCAAGAAGCCAATGAAATTGCATTCAAAAATATCTGGATAACTTTTGTAAAAATCTCTGTAATGTTAAATGGCATGAAAATGCCAACATTTTATTATGTACATAAAACACCTTTTTCTGTGCCTGGCCAAGAGCTATTAGTAGAAACTTCTGAAGACAAGCATGCTTTCTTCATTTGTCTGTTTTGGGGGGTGTGGGTAGGTGGGTAGGTAGGGGCTTCCTCCCCCTTTTTATTTTTAAGAACACCTTTATTAAATGTTGAATGTATCAGGCAAATAAGCGGCAAGATTTGTCCTTTGACTTTTTCATACAAGCCCAGTGAAAAAAAGTTTGCAATAAAAAGAACTAAATCAACATTATTCTTAAATGTCAGTGGTGACAGTGAAGCAGAAACACAGCTTTAATCTTTAAAAGAAATGTCACTTTTCTTCAAATGACCAAGCAGAACTACGCACTGAGTGTTCCAAACACTGAAAGCAAGGAGAAAGTGACATTCTAACAGTTTTAAAATTTAATCTCTACCAGTAAAATTACTCCTTTTTCCCATTTGGAACATCCAGTACAAAACAGAGTAAAATCTTTACACACCGAAAGAAAGATTAAACTCAGTGATTTTGTATCCCACCTGCAACCACCTTGGAAGCAATGCAAGATCAAACAAGCAAAGTCAAGATCACCCTGAGACTATGGCACAGGAATAGGAAAAAAAAACAGAAACAGAACCCTAACCTCATGCCAACTTTCCTGTTGTTGCTTTACACTTTGATGCTTCAGTGTGCCCATCCATAATCTAGAGTTAACATTGACATTGCTGTAGCACTATGAAGCACAGTTGTTTGTAAAATGTGAAGCCTTTATACAAAGAGGTACTATGCTAAAACTATACTATCTTTTTGTCCTTTATAGCAATAATATTACAAACTTACTGCCACATTTAGTTTCAGTTAAGTAAGGTGTTATGCCACACAAAGGACAGTCAAAAAAATTTTTTTTAAATTATAGTAAGATATGAAGAGGCAGATAAAATATATTCTCTTCTGAAAAGTTAAGTAACTTTTTGCATCTCCTCCTATGATACAGGATATTTGTTCTATATTTAACAGATAAAGTCACAAAACTATGTTTTGAAGAGAAGTGTTTTCTCACAACAGGAGAGAAAGGATAGACACCTTATTCATCAATATAGCGAAGGCAGAAGGGCTGCAAATATGTGAGTACTGCTGCAAGTAGTTGCAAAACGGCATTTTAGTAAAGGACAGAAAGGCATACCAGAAGCTGCAGTGACACTACGCAAAAAAAAAAAAAAAGTACTAAGGTACTTGAACTTCCCATTTCAAGTAATGTAGGTTGGTAATCTGCATCCAGCAGACTCCATTCATTTTTTAAAGCTACATACACACAAAAATCCTGGGAAAACCCACTGCAAGTTGCCAAATTAATTATTTTGAGCAGCTTCACAATGCAATTGGTTATTGATAAAACATACCATTAGGCACACCACAGCATTTCACTTTTAAAAAAAACAAAAACAGAAGACACAGTTGCAAAAGCTATTTTCCTACAGCATGTGAAGAATTCAAAGTGAGTTCTTGATTTACCTTCTATAACTGCTGCTATAGCCTTTACCTCGTGGTGAAGGGCCATGTACGAATCTACATGTGTTCCCATAGAGGCAGTTGCCAGTCTTCAGCCAGTTACGGCACTGTGTCTAAGAGACAGACATTACTGGGTGAATTTCACACTCATTTCTGGAAATACCATTGGTGTGAGTGTGGCAGAACAAACAAATGATTCCACATTAACTCCCATTTATCTGTAATTTCTGTCCACCAGTAATATAACGAATTAAAAAAAAAAAATCAACTATGAGCATCAGGTCTGGCAGAGAAAAATTTAGGTTGGTGGAAATACTATTAATATGTACAGTACTACTGCTCCTCTCCAGAAGCTGGGACAACACACGTTATTTGAGAATTCTAGTATTAGTATGCTGACATCCATGCGTTAAGGAGTTCTTTTCACCTTTACTAACATCAGTGACATCTGAGTATTTGGTACTTGTGAGCTACTCTAAAAAATCCTGAAAAAGAAGATGCTGGGGTGGGGAGGAAAAGAAGAACACTTTTACAACTCACCTCTGCAGTACTTCCAGTGCTGGGTCCAAGCCTTTCAAACACACTGGGTCTTCGGGATGTGCTATCGGATATGGTCTTGGTATTTTCCACTGTGACCTTCCTTCTAATTTTTGACATTTTGTACTACTTCAACCAAAAAAAAAAAGCAAAACTGTAAAATCCTTCAGTTTGGGGCTATTGACACTGAACTCGCATGAATAAAATAGTATGATATATGTTGTAAGAGTTGCTGCAGAGGTGATGAAGAAAGAAAAAGAAGTCATAAATGAGTGAAATGTATCTAATAACAAGGAATGCCTCTGATTTGAACTAGTCAGCTGAACACCAGTAATGATAATTTTTCATTTTATTTTATGACCTGCTTTGGATTCTTCAGCTTCCCTTTGGGAAAGATCATATGACATGTTATTTATTTAGGTAGCAAACATCACACAGAACAGATGCTTTCCTTCGTCATGTATTTTTTGTGAATGAACTCAAGTGATTTCAAGTGAAAAGAACCTTTAATGTTACTTCACCAACCTGTCAGAAACAGGTTCTGACCACTAAAAATAGCTCCCATTTTCAGAAACAGATCTCCAAAAATAAGAACTCCATTTCCCCCCCCCTCCTTTGTTGTTTGTGACAGCCTACTGAAAATCACCTTGATATCATCCATAGTCTGTGTTTGTTACTGGTTTGTATCCTACAACTATTTGGAACCACCTGAGTTTAGAAAAAAACAAAAAACAATAAACCCCACAACCATGATACACTTAAGCTTCTCAAGAAGTAACTCCTCTTCATTAAAAAACCAGATTTTAAAGCAAATACAGCATAAGTTTGATAAATAAGAAGTCACAATTTATCTTACCTGAGAAAGGAAGGAGTTATTGAATACAGAAAGAATACCATATTAAAAAAAAAGGAAGATATATATTTAGCACTAGAGACAGATTGTAGAAAAAGGCCAAAACAGGCTCCAAAAACTATTGTCCATTCTTTAAATGCTACTTGATCTACACAGAAATAAAATCACTTTGGGAAAATCTGCCAGTTGCTGGACGATTTATATACAGCTCAAAAAACAACCTCTTTGTTGTATTGCAAAGTGCCATCATTCTAGAGCTCAGCAGTCAGTATAACATGGTTAGCCAAACGCTAATCTCCTACCCTTCTGCTGTCTCTTCTGCTCCTATCCACGTGTCACTGCGTTGAGAACACACACACTTAAGCTTATTTCTCATACACAAACAGGTTACAAATGACAAAAAACTCATCCATACAGTCAGAATAATACAAATTTAAACTAACACCCACCAGATTGGAATGATACAAATTTTTACTGATCTGATCAGTAATACGTTCCCATAGCATTCAGATTGTAAGGCTCCATTCTACAGCCAAAAAATTGATAATGTATAAATATGGATAAATGTACATAAAACGTAACACTGCTGTAACTTACATTTTACACTTGATACTTTGATAATACCTGGTTTTCTCCCTTGTACCTTGGTGAAACTTCATTACCTGAATCCTACGGTCACTTCAATGACAAGACCTCCCTAGAAGTCTGACACCTGTGCACTTTCTACAAACAAAACTCTGTGCTGAAGCTCTTGCTAAGCATTTTAGCTCCTTTATAAACAACAGAAGAAAGAAAGCTTACACTATGTACTTGAGAGATTTCTCAGCTCAGCCCTAGTGAATACTTCTCCAAGCCTTTGATTATCTGAAGAATTTTATCTCATAAGTAAGGTTCAGATAACCAAGACGTTAACCAAGATGCTCAGAGAGGGTAGAAGTTAACCATGTGGTGTATACCAGACATTAAAAACAATGGTTAACATCAATTAGTGGAAGCAGACAGTGAAACAGTAGAATTTGCCAGTAGTAGGAAATTATTTGGGTTAGTAAAAACTGTGGAGAATAAAGATTTCCAGAAAGACCTAATTGAGTTAGAAAATTGAGTAATACAACAGCAGATGAAATGCAAATAAATATAATGTAACGCACACAAGGAGAAATGATTTTATCTAAATACTCGATGAGTTCAAATTAGTCCAGTCTTCTGAGAAAAATAATTAGGAGTCATTGTGGACAGCTCAATGTGCAGCAGTAGTTATAAAGTCTGACAGAATAAACCATTAAAGTTAGAAAGCAAAACAATACCACATCTCACCTAGCTGAGCACCCTTCCATTTCAGGATTGTTTCCCACTATATTTCGGCAAAAAACCCACTGAATTTGTAAGGTTTCATGCAGCTACACCCTTTAATAGAGAATACAAAAATCGACTGACATATGCAAAAGCATTTTTAATTAAGATGATAATTTACCAAATACTGAATTTGGTTTAAATATTTACTGTAAAAAGAGGCACATCTGAAATAAAAAGGGTTAGAAGAACGGCACTGGCAATGGCATAGGGAGAGGGTTCAAAACATGAAGGACAGATAAAATGAGCGCATCTAATACATAAGTACAGTACACACTGACATGATAGCAGTATACAAATACAAAAAAATTTAGATTCATTTTGCCTCCCAATTTGAATGTCCTTTTATTTTCAAAGAAACAGAGGCAAAACACCTTTTTTTAGATGTTACTTTTTATCCAGCAAATAGTACCTTCGTGGAATTAACTTTTATACGAAGTTATGATGATGACTAGGCTTAAAAGGATAGTTATAAACAAGAGGATGAAGGGGATAACATCATCATAACTGAACAGATGATTTTATTCCAACTACCTACTTCCCTATATTTTGGCCGATAATTTCCTATAAGGAAATTAAGAGAACACCATCCAACCCTGAATCTTCTACGGTTTGTAAAACCGCCTATTTTAAATAAAATAAAAACTTGGAATGTGAAACGAAAGACCGTACTATTTCAGGTAGCATTCTGTCAATTCTGTCCTTACATTCTGGCCCATACCCACTGGTTTGCAATTAAGAACAGATACTTTATCAACAGAAGAGATATTTCATGAGAAATTATTCTAAGCAAACGAAAACAGCATGCTGTGACTGCACGGCATATTACTTTCTGTATGCACATATTATCACATGAGGGTCTCACTCCTGCAACCAGAACTGCATGAGATTTCACTGTTAAGTGAATATAGCTGTTATACAGGCTGCAGGATTAGAGTCCAAATACATTATTCAGAGGCAAACTGAGGAATTTTCACTATGTCAAACATTACATTTGAGACTGTATCTGAATATGCAGTCAGTCCCATTTTCATTCTTCAAAGACCAAGCAAGTTGGAAAAATAAAGAGACTATTAAAACAATATTGCAGTTGAAATCTCAGATGCGTAACGGTAGTTTTACATTACTGACACGCTTCCTTGCTTATAAACAAGTACTGTGAGGGGAAAAAATTTAAGTGAAGTGTTTCATTTCCAATTTTTTCAGACTGCACATTAATGGATAATCAAGAACAATTTAAATGGAACATCCCATAAAAATTCCCAGAACTTGCTCAATTCTCACACATTTTCATCTTATGTTGCTTTACCCTTGATGATCACAGTCCTGCTATCAATCCCATACTGATGGCCAGTGCAATGATATTCCTTTCCATCAAACACCTGTCTCTGAACTACCATCTCTTTATCAAACGTGGATTAGACAGCACTGAGTATCAGTATGGACTGAGCCTTGAGCATTCATATTTCAACATTTCAAATAATCACTACCACGATTCTTTTTTTTTAAGTTTCTAAGTAAAAAATGATGTACTTCTCTATTTCAGGTACATGACATTGCATTGCTAAATCTACTTAGGGGCACTGAAGTGTTTGAAACTTCTGAAACAGCTTACTATCACTAAGTGAAATTAACTTTATATTCCTAAAATAAGTTCTATAGCTAAGGTTTTAACTGTAAAGTATCACTTTTCCATACATAAATAAGATCCATGGGAATCTTTAATAATAAATTAGAAATATTTTAACATTACGATAATTTACTCACAAATGCATGTATGTTATTCTTTAAATTGAGTAACTTTTCCAGGGTGAGAGACAATCTGTTAATGACATTAATTATACTACCATTTGAAGTAAAATATATCTCAGAGTGTTACTTCATGAATAAATCTAAAATCTAGACAGACTTGCAAGAAGTGAGTATACCTAGTGGGCACTAAACAAGTAACTGAAACCAATGAAGCATGATATGATTGACACAATATTTAGTGAAATTCTGTATTTTTATTATGTAGCACTCCTACATTTTGGTGTCAAGCATGCTTAACATTTTTTTTCAATAGAAGTACGATATTACATAAGCCACGATCAAAAGAAACACATCTGAAACACCCTCTTTTCTGTTTGAAAAACCTAATCCAGTCCTCTGCAAAAATTAATCCTGCTTCTACAGGAAAATTAGAAACTGAGATGTAACAGAACAAAAGCAAAGTTCACAAAAAACTATAAGGAGAAAAAAATCTCTTTAAGAAGTCCAAGACATCACTAATAAGCATGTCAATGTCTGTGCATGCATACGTGCACACCACACACAGGCTAAACATTATGTCACTTAAGAAAATCCTACCTGTGAAGTGATAAATAATACGCCATTTAAAATACAACTAAAATTTAATTTTAAAATCCTCCAAAAGTTCAGACACAAACTGATTATAACACTCTAGGATAAACTAAATACCTGTTGACAACTAAATAACAGCTTAGAAAGAGGAAAATGACAGTGCTTCCCTTCACTTTTCCAAATGAAGAGCTTTTACCTGAAAAGGTTTTGTTTCTGATTACAATGTTAAGGTTTCCATGTCACAATACTAATAAAACAGTGATATTTGAAGGAGCTCCACAGGTTTACTACCTAAAAATAATGCTAAAAATAGTAAAATGCGTTGTTAACCAACTTTCAAAAAAATAGTCAAATGCTGGTTGCACATTTATGCGATGTCAGTCTAGCACTCTTCAACTCACACAAAGAAGCCTGTTTGACAGAAAACTAGAAATTATTCCAAGTTTACTTTAACAACTCCATGCTGTTAACCCATCATCATATTAACTTGAACCTATCCCTCTAATTTAACATATGGTATTTCTCCATTAGTAGTGATAAGGAACTGCTAATTATGTTTTCACAAGTACAAAATCATGGTTGGCTTTCTACATGTAAATAAATAAACTAAAACATCAGGCCCTAGTACCACAAAAGAAAGTATACAAGTATATCTTGTCTAACAAACTCCTCATACTCAAAGATTTTTCACCAGACTAAGGGACAGTCTATGCAGACTGGTGCGGACAGATCCAAGCTCACTCAGACTTCATATCAAGTTTGTTGGAAACACGTTATCTCCCATCTGTAAATGGGATTACCACGTTAGCATGTTGTCACACTTGAGCAAACGTGCTGAGAAGCGGGGTGTATTATCTCGGGCACAGCCACATACAGCCCCACTTCTATAGTTTTCAGATACACTCACAGGGTGAGTCTGTCCACTCCCACCTGCACAGAGGCCCGTAAGTGTTCCACCACCAGAGCAAGATCCCTTAAGGTCCTGGTTGCTAACCCACTATCTGTCACAATCTGTTCTTCAAACAGTCTTGCAGAAGGTCGACAAGAAATCAATGGTGGAGTGAGAATCCAGCAGAGAAATCAAAGGCGAGGACCTAAGCAGACCATCCGTAACACTAACCCAACATGCCCAATCTACAAGTTCTGGAAGGGATGGGAGCTAGCTGTAGCCGCTATCTGAAGAAGTGGTGATGAGTGAATTTATACGAGCGAAATTAGTAGCTTCTCCAAGCGCATAAAGCAGAAACTATTTTACTGCCAGAAAGTGGGAGAAGAGCCCCACTGAAGTGGAAAAAACCCCACAAACAGGGACGATCCAAGTATCTGGGAGGCGGGCTCCAGCACGGCCACTGACTGACGGAACCGCACCCCGAGGAAAAGGCTGGATGGCCGGCAC
>NW_009186540.1:0-25882 GCF_000690835.1 Fulmarus glacialis
GGGCTCCTGCTTGACGCTGCCGGTGACAAAGCCCTGCGCAGCTTAGGGAAAGGTAAATCCTGTAGGAACCTCACCCCAACTTTCTAGGAGACAATTTATTTTAAGGAGAGTGGTTTCGATGTGTTGGCGTTTTTTCTTTCCCTGCTGGCTGGAAATCATAAGTGTTGCATCAAATAATTGCAAGAACTTTGTGCAGAAATCGTTGAAAGCCATGTTCCTTGCCGGTACTTGCACGCCCGCAGAAGGGTGGCTGCACTCTCGCTGGCTGCCATCGCAGCACCACGCACATCAGCTGGCATTGGGGGGAGGGAGGATGCTTGCACCAGCCTCACCTCTTAAATCTTAAATTCTTCCACACAACAGCTTAGATAACATTTTGTTTAAGACTCAATATTTAGGTGCTAACTGAAATGCAATTAAAACACACACATTTTATCATGCAAAAAAAATCTAGCATTAAAACTGATGTGAGACCTTATCTTCAGGGCAACTGTTATTTAATTTTGTACTCTAGCTGAAAAATCCCAAACACATATTCTAATTGTTCCATTTTAAAACAATGATGGAAGGGAAATACAACAAAGAAAAAGCTGAGATAAATTTAGCAGCTCTCCACATGCATTCTTAGAGCAATACCCTGTAGTTTAAGTGCAGCGTAAGCTCACTGTAAGAAATTTACAAAACTTTAGAGAAATAACTTAGAGTTGAATTTTGACAAGTACTGAGTACTCTTCAGCAATGCAGGTAAGTATTTGTCTCATGCCTAAGTTCACGAATAACTCTGTACTGGGTCAACTAAATATCATAAGCCCAGCTCTTAATGTCTCTAGCCTTAGCTGTGTATACAAAGCATATTATAGTTCTTGTATGCCTTGTAAGCATTGTGTTTGCCCTGAAATTAATGAATGCAAGAAGGGTAAATTGTTACTATTACGGCTATAATTATTTCTGAAGGCACCTAGACAAAGTACTTCCCCAACGAACTGATATTATCATGCTTTAGTTGGCAAATGTGCATCTGGAAGCGTATGGGCTCTATGCTACTCTGTGAGCATAAACAAAGCATCTGTGCTCTTCTATTACTCTCAGCTTAAAGTTGCCATTTTCCCCAGCAATAGTGTACAAGAGTTCAAAGCAGTCAGTAAACACCCTGCAGTTGTCAGGCATCGTAGCAGGGCTGGGTTCCTGACTGCTGCATTTAATGAATTCTGGTGCTGAAAAATGAGCACCTATAAATCAAGATCCGCTGTTCCGTATCTGATCACAACAGTCTTTTTTTAACTTCCATTATATGAAAGAAGTACAGTCATTGCAGGTAGGTGGAGAACTCTGTAGACTGAAGTACTCTTTTATCCAGTTTAAATACTAGGGAAATGGTAACCAAAAAAAAAAAAGCGTGCTAGTAAGAGAATTCGTATCTACTACATAGCATAGAGCTGTGTCATTGCTCAGTACTGTAAGTCTTTGCTAGATGCACTCCTTGACGAATCACAATCTGAAACTAGCATCAAACTCTAGTGATTCTGCTTTTGTAGTTCTAGTAATGCAGAAGGATTTGCAATGAAAGAACCAACTTCTGTCGTACTTGCTCTCTGGGCCAAAGGGAAAAAAAGATCCCCCTGGCTGCTGGTTAAAGATCTCAGGGGAGATGCAGTCCCGAATTCCTATTCAAAAGGATTATCTAACTACTGTGCTAGTTGCCACTCTGGTATGATTTTCTCTGTCCCTCTTTTTTCCTCTAATTTTCAAAAGTTTTGAAAGTCTATTGTGTATTTTGGACGTAGAATAGCAAAACATATGAAACAATTCAGGGGATGGTGGCAATCGTTTTCTTCTTCTCCCTGTGTGTAAATGCCAAGTGTTCCCCTTCAGCCAGTGCAATGCCTCTGAGATCTCTGTCTCTGTGCTCCTGGAGCCAAGATTATGGTTGTTCCTTTTTGATACTTGATCTTTTTCTTCATTCAAAATGTATGTCCACAGTGTGGGAGCAGTCCCATGCCTCTCGCTCTGTAATCAGAGTCTCATGGGGTTTTGGTCTGGACTTTCTATACACTATGTATGGCTTTGGATGGTAGCTTCTATTTTTGCCTGTGAAGCTATTCCCTGAAAGGGACTTAATTACTCCTTATGTTTAACCATCACCTCTAATAAGGCTTGGGATAATCACTGGATCCAAAACCTGCTTAATGTTGGCCACTAGGATCTACCACAGTAATGTTTGTGGTGGTGTCTAAGAGTCATAGTCATAAATAAGGTTCCCATGTTGGTAGACAATGCGTGTAGAACAAAGACTGTCCTTACCCCAAGGATTTGTAAGCTAAGTGTAATAGATGAGAAAGTAAGCAGTTGCAGATGGGAGTAGATTGGTATGTGACTGTCAGGAATTGCTTAAGTTTTGGTTTATGTGAAATTAGAAAGTGCAAAAACTATTTGGGGTGCAATCTACTGCAATCACTTTGACAGTGATTTTAATTAGTTTTATATGCCACTAATATAATGAAATGCATTTGAATGTCTAAAACCGGAAAACTAGGTAAATTTTACTAGGAACATTTTACAAATGATACCTCTCTCTCAAATGGCCCTCTCATGAAGAAGTCCTGCTCCTCCAGTGGAGAAGTCTTTAGTGTCTGTGTAGGCGAAAACAAATGAATGTAGACATAGACGGAATTTTGTGGATGCTGGTTTTGCAAATAGCTGGGAGGAGGAAACTCTTCTGGGTCCTACCTGGGAGGATGGACAGGCATGGAAGAACCCGTGGTGGCGTGCAGAGGGAAACCCCCGGCACAAGCACTTCACTGATGGGACATGAGATGATGTCTGGATTTGACCAGCGTGTGGCCTGAGTGTATTTGAAAATCTGAATCATCGAGAGCCATAGGATTTTGCCTTCTTGTTCAGGCTGAATGTTCAAAAGAGTCAGGGATGAGTCATCGCACTGACTGTCACCACCCTGAAAGAAGTGCCGGAGCATGAGCTGTGTCCTGAAGTGTCACACAGCCTTCTGGGGAGTTTGCACTGCTAAAAATCTGTGAGAGTTTGCATTTTTGTGTGTGTGCTTTTGTGCCTTTATAAAGTGCAGCAGAGCCCCATGCCCACAAGAGGGAGCGGTTGGATTACTTTACACAATTCTTTTTTTTTTTTCCTGCAAGGACAAATATCTTGCACACACGAAGGCAAAATTCTGCTGTCGTCAGTCCAGCTAAATAACGCTGTCAACATTTTGGATGAGAGCAACAACAAGAATGTTAATGCTTTAGGGAAGGCTCCACATTGCATTGTGTTGAGTTTCAGCTTGAATCTGGTCTTACATAATCAGTGCATGGGTCCAGAGCAGTGCAAATTATTTCTAAATATACAAACTGCAAATAGAGAACGCTTATTAAAAAATAAAGACAGAAAAGAAAACGCAAACCTTGAAGTGGATGGAATTGCCACATCCATCATCCCTCACCTCCAAGGCACGCCTGACTGATTGGCATGAGAAGCAAATGTGTCAAAGCTGTTTTCTGTTGGCAGACAGCCCTGCTGTTTCTGTCCCAACATCTTTTCTTCAGCATTCAGCTGGGCTGGTCATGCAGCAGAAGCAGGTCACTGAATTGCTGGGTCCTAGTTTGCCAGGACTCTGATTTAAGAGCATGGGAGAGTGCATGCTTGGTGGTCCTCGCGCCACCAAAGTGGCCTCTGGTTCCCGGTGCGGGGGAAGCTAGGCAGAGGTGGATGTGAGCTGTCGCAGTAGGTCCTAAGGCCCAGGCATGGCTTTGGTGGCTCTCCTTCTCCATACCACTCAATAGCATGGGGTTTAGGCACAAAAAAGGCATGTCGGGGAGAAGCAGTGACGGGTGAAAGCACGTCAGCTGTAGGAAAAGTAATGCCACGGGAAGAGGGTATCAGAGATGGCAACAGAGTGACCAGTCTCTGAGCACCAGACCTAGAGTCTGTCTTCATACCTTTCCTCACCCTCGAGTGCCAGCTTGGCTGCTGCTATTTCAGCTGTGATGGAAGAGAGTGGGAGGAAGAATATTCCGTTCCCTTACTCTCATCTCTTCTTGTTCTTGCACGGGCTTTGTAAGCTTGCCAGCAGAGTACAGAAAGAGGCTTGTTCCCTCACACAAGTTGTTGAAACTTTTCAAATACAATATTCTGACAAAGAATGAAATACAGCATTTATGAGGGTTTTCACTTCCCGCTCAATATTTTTTTTTACTGTTTTACCTAGTTGTTTCTCAGATTGGGAGTTACAATTTCTTTAAAAGGCATAGGACAAGCATGAGAAGATCTTATCTGCGTGGTCTTGTGGTTGCAGGAGGTTGTTATGTTGTGCCTGTTTTTTGATAGAGTTGGGATGGCGTGTTTTAGTACTTTGAAAAATAGTCTTAGCTCAACAGAGAAATTTATGGGGACAGATGCCACAGCCAATGCAGCACAATGTAGGTAGTGTTTCCTGGGAGGTGAGGTACCCTCCAGAGCCCCTGGAAGTTGGTGAGAAGTTGGTGAGAACTGTGTGCCTCTGGAGCCTGAGGGCTTGGACATGGGGGCAACAGCCAAGATCTTTCTTTTGAGAAGAACTTGTACGCTGGTTTGTAGAATGTAGTATGACGTACATAGAAACTAATAACTAGTATTTCCAATAAAAGACTTATGCAGGTCAATGAGATGGGGAGATACACGCCTTGAAAGTCTTACAGCATCATTGAACAAGTGTTCCTAAGCTGTAACTCTTGCAGCTTATAAAACACTGAATCAGTGAGATCACTGTCCTGTCCTGCCTACGACAAGAAACTAAAAATTATTTGGAAGTTCTTCATCTCATTTTTAGCTGCTCTTACAGCATTGTGCACAGTTCTACCAAAAATAGATAACAACTTACAGTAATACTAAACAAATATAAAAGGTAATTTATGTGAAATAATTTTAGTCCAAACATCAGTAAGTTGCCTAAAAAGGAATTTAATTTGGTAGCATTCCTTCCTCTTCAGGGAATCTCTCTTTAAGGCATTTCTCATAAATTTACTTATTCTCTCCTAAAACTTGTAAATTCACTTCAAAACTTGTTCTGAGACTTTTGTGTGCAAACAATTACTTTAGTCGTATTAAGAAGGATGCAGTACCAGAACAATAGCAATTGCTAAGTTTATTTCAAATAGTCTTGCAACCACTATTGAAGACATTGTGCCTTGGTTAAAAAAATATTTAAAAAAAAACCCAGAAGCATGCAATCTTCCTTTTTTTCCCCTCCTTTTCTGTGTGTATTTATGTTTAACTCAGGGCAAGAATTTTGTAATATTCTTAAAGGAAAAAATAGAAATAAAAATGGCATGAATTCATGAAAGCATGGGTTTATATATAGTCATTCTCTGTAAATGAACCAAACATTCTGTATTCTAGGTAGAACAACCTTATTTGTCTGCTCATATGCATTTCAGTTACCTCCATGCACTCCCACTTGTCTTACCTTTTTTGTATATGAACTGAATGTATTGTACCATGTTTCTGTTCGAACCTTGTGTGCCTGATGCATAAAACACGACACGGAACAGCAAGGCCTTCCCCACCGTCTGCGTTAAGTCATAAACCATCCAAGCTTTGTTCTCATGGTTGTCACCATTTCACCAGAATCTTTCGGTGTTTGTATAGCCTTATACAGTATATTGCACTTACTGTACCTGTATAGTATCTTGTCTGTATACTGTATGCACATAAATATGTATATTCACTCATGTATGTATGTATAGTATGTTTATATATCTCTGTATATGTATGTGTGTTTGTTCATAGTCTTTCACTAGAATTGTGTGGCTATTCATATACATTACATGTATGCCAATTATAAAAAAGTATGAATGCCAGCACCCACTTTTGATAACCTACTTTTATTCTCATTTTGTCTTGTTAAACAATGAAAATAAAAATGTCATGTATTTTAAATGAGAACTTTAAAAGATTATTATTTTTACTAATTTTAAGGTTTCCAGTTCTTCAGAAAAATTATTTGAACAGATCCAAAATTGCAAAGATGTTTGTGTTTCTCATGACTGTTTTCTGTGGTTGAAAAATGTTTGGTAACAGCCCGCACTGTGCGGTTTTGTTTCTTTGTATTTTACGCTGGTCAAGTGCTCCTAGGTTTAGAAATGCCCTTAAGCAGCTGGACTCTCGTGCTGCAAATCCCAAGTCGGACTTGCAATAAATCTAGGGGGTGACCCATGTCTGTGACGTCTTGCACATATAAATACTGGATATAGAAGGGCCTTAGGCTGGAAAGAAAAGTTTCTCCAGTTTCCTTAGGAATCGGTGAAAATATACCTTATGAGTCGATTTTATGGGAATGTTACAGACTCTATTTGTCAGACCTCTTACGCTTTGCAGTCCACAGTAACATATAATTGCCAATTGATCAGGCATTCATTAAGACACCTAACAATCATTTATTAGCCCTTTGTAAAATTATTCTTAATCACTACACAACTGTATGTAGGCTCAGTTATCTGGCCTTGAGGCAGCAAAGCACTGGCTTACCTTAAATAGCAAAACATCCCTGTAAATCGAGGGGACGACTGATACATACTTTCCAGTTGAGCATGTGTTTAAGTTATTCACTGAATTGGAGCTTCAGTGATAATCATCTGTGTTTCTCTATGAGACCTAAGAGTGATAAATTTGCTTCCTTTACATTTAATTTTATCGTTGTATTAGCTTGTCCAGCCGGACCAGTCTCAGTGCGTAGTAAGTTACTGCAGCAGAGTGGCAGCAGCTACTCGGAAAAATCTCAGAAGACAGATCTTTATGCGGGAAATACTAAGGAACTTGTAGGATGACAGAGCCACTGCTAGGAAGAGCCTTCACCCCAACTAAAATCGCGTAATAGAAAATCCTGTTCATTTTTTAATTTAAAGTTGCAGGGTTAAATTCTCACCTCGCTCGCGTGAACAGCAAATTCCCGTTTCACTCGTAAGCTATAACTGGAATGTCCAAGGAATACTTTTCTTGAACAAAAAATAGGATGGGGAAAGGATAGATTCCACTAATGGAGCTCAGTGTTTATGGGCCAGCGGCCTGATCTTAAGCATTTGCAAGTCAGTGGTAATTAGTGGACTCTTGGGTTCACTTGGCCCATCTTTTTTTTTACAGTCTCGAAAAGCACATTTACTATCTGGGGTTTATAATCACAATTGTATAATTCACAATAGGAAAGAATAAAAGTAAGAAAAGACAATAGCAATATGCATTTTTAAAATTAATATTGGTCAGATAACGGCTCTTGCTTGATTTCAGCACCGAACTTTAAAACACAAACATAATCAGAGAAAAACAGCACTTTTTTGCTGGTTGACAATTTGTTTGCTTATGTTACAGGTGATATGTGTACAGGTTAACATGAAGCTGAATGTTTCATTTGCCATGCATTGTCGTTAACCATTCCTTTTAAGATCGATATTTAAATTTCCTCCCTGCTCTGGAGATCTGAACTTGAATTCAACCCGTGCTGCTGTCGTAGGCTAAGTCGAGTTTCCCTGGTCACTCCATGCATGGGAGCCTGCGAGCAAAGCCCTGGTTATAGTGTGTTGCAGTCTTCTCAGTGAGTTCATGCTGAATCAGTGTCACAGGCTGTATCAGCCAGTGCCATCCTTTTGGAGATTGCCTTTTAAACAGAAAAACAGAAACAAGGTACAGGGAACTGCTGCACCCAATGAATCCCATCTTCTAAGGCACGCGGGTGCCAGTCTTAGTTTCTTGCCTGTATCTCAGCTATTCTGTGTGTCAGGAAATCATGTCTGTGTTAGATTTGGGTACTATATTGTTTAGCAATTCCTGATATAAATGAAATTGCATGATGTTGCTGTGAGGCTTGAGCAGATGTGGTGTCTCATACTAAGGCAGGTTCTTACGTGTTTGGATTCTTTAGAAACTCTCAGTACAGTTTATAACTCCAGTAACTGTTCATTAACTGCATTTCAAACTGGAGTTAGAAATTAATCATAAATGGACATCTCTGTCTTTTAATCATGTTTTTATGCATTTTTTAAAAGGAAGATGTCACCACCTACAAGAATATGATCATCTCTGTACATTCAGTGTTGTTTTCAGTCATGCTTTCCTAAACTTTTTCCCCCATACAATCAGTATAATACTTGAGAAATGGCATTTCATCTAAGAAAATGATCATTGACTCAATTTCACCACCGAAAAAGGAGAAATGTAAGAGCATATTTCAAAATTTCTCATCTGTAAAGCAACTTCACAGTCTGTAACTGAGATATTTGTGTATTTAGATCACCTAATACAAAACAAGAGGAATTGGAGGCACCAGTCCTTTCAATGCTGAGGCATTCTCCCTCCGTATATTATTTGGATAATTTTTTTCTGTTTTTTAATTTGAAAATTATTCGTGTGACCATTTTCTTGAAAATGCTAAAGAAATATCAAGACTTAGGGGCTTTGCTGGTAACCTGGTGTGGTAAGGTTTTTCAGTGGTCACAGCAATAAAGGTTAGTTAAATCTTGAGTTCTAGTACTGACTTCAGTAGGAAGAGTCCTGAAGCTCATGTATGTGTTTTTAGCTTGGAAAAAATGAGGTCCAACAAAATGAGGAAACTAATGGAGTTTGTGGTGTCCCCACTTGTCACATTTTTGTAACTTGAGGATTGGCCTCGATGTCCACTTTCTCATAGTTCTTGGTTCTTACAAAGTCTTGGTCTTGTTTCTACTCATTCTCATTCTTCCATATTCAATTTCGGGGTCCTTCTTGGCCTCTGGTGGGTGACCAGAAGCAGTATCTAGAGCATGCACCCTGCTGCCTTCAGCTCCCTCATACATGAGAGCTTTTGCAGTCCGCGGGGGTTGGATCTCGAGGAGGAAAGGATCTTGCCCACCACCAGCTCTCCCTGCTCCACCTCTTAACGCAAAGGGGGTCGGGCTGTTCATCTTAGTATGAGATTTAGAATCTGGCAGTTTTTCCAAACTACCATGATTTAGAGTAAGAAACACTAATTACAGGTGTGTTGTACTGCGGAGGTGGTTACTCAGTCATAGGCAGGGCCAGCTGTAGTGGTCATTGAGGTCACTGCCTCAAACCATCCTGCTGTTGTAAGGCTGGTTCATGAGCAGTTAAGGCACACATGCAATGGAGCAGCAAGCTCCATCAAGAGAAAGAGGTGGGGAGACAGGGTTAGTAACCTCTCAAGGAAATCCAGGACATTAGAGTGTTACCCTGCAGGTGCTGTACTGCCAAATGCAGTTAGCAGGAGATCTCTGTATCACGGAACTATAGCAAAGTATTCTGTCCTTTGTCCCTCCTGTGATTGACCTAACACAGTATTGAATTTTCCTTTCTATTTTACAGTGAACAACAGGATGTATCATAGTGGGTTGCTTGAGTTCTGCATTTATTGCTTAGCAAAGGCATAGATTAAGCTTTGATTTTTCATGAATGATCTCAATAGGAATGCACTTTGTGATGATCTACTGCATAAATGAGATGCATGAGACAACTTTACACAATATCCTTAATATGAGTTACTTTACAGGCTCTTATTTTAAACATACTAGCATTTACAGGATGTGTTAACTAACAGTAGATCAAGCAGTACATTTCAGACAGTTGTTTGGTGTTAAAAAAAAAAAAGCTTAGATGAGAAGAATACAGGTTTCCAAATAAGATGATAATGCAAGGTCAGGAAGATCTATAGCTAGACTGATTGCCAGTATAAAAACAGAAAGCAGGACAGTGAATTTATCATTAAAGTTTGCTTTATTGATAAACTCAGCAATAATCCGAGGAAAAGTCGAGGCATAGGAGTATGTGCAGGGCTGGTTCTGTATAAAGTAGCTGTGACATTTAGTAATTGGAAGCAATGAATCATGAAACTGGAGGTCTGGAATCAGAGGTGCTGAAGGTTTACTAACCATTTGCTAATTTAATTTTAGGCTAAGTATTAATTGCTCATAATCTTGAATCTTTGGGAATTCCTGGAGTTCCAAAATTCTTCTCAGTTGTTTTTAAGTGGTGGATTAGTCAGGCCATAGAGCACAAGACAATGTAGTAAGTCTCTTAGTGATTCCTGTGTTTGAAAAAAGGTGTCCAACAGTACTGCATCATATAATTACATTAAGTGGTAGAACAGTTTTTACAGAGACTCTAGTTTTCATTTTTTTCTGTAGTAGTATCATTTGTAAGGAAACATATTTCCAGAAGTTTAGAAATTTAGAATAATGTAAATCAAAACATCAAACACAGCAATTCAAATGTTACAATAGCTCTCAAATGTGATGCATATACAGTTTGATAAATTGAAATAGCAGGTGTCAGTGAATTCTTTTAATATTAAACATACAGGCTAAGATTGCAAAATGCTCCTTCCCACCCAACTCTTTTGTCAAAATTAAGACTAGTGTGCTGGGGGAATTCTTTTCCAAATGCTTAGAGGGAAAATAGAGATGTTACTTGTGTCCCTTAAAAAGATGACTTTGTGACAGGCCGGAAAGGGTAGTTTGTGTAGCGCTTGGCACGTTGCGTGTGCTTGTGATGCGAGTATGTGAATGCACGGGATCATTCTAATGTGGTTGCTGGCATCATAGAACACCTTCTAGAAAACACTTCAGTCACTTCTAGAGAAAAATTGGCAGTTATGTTATCCAGTGTCCCCAGGGAGCGTTACCATGCACTACGAATTGCATGGAGAGTGTCTGCTTTCACAGCTCACCTTGCACATCCTGCGTGTTCCTGAACATACTGTTACTTTTAATCACCTTTGTATTAATAATCAATTGTTGTTTTGAATTTAACAGTAACAGGAGAACGGGTTAGCAGTACAGAGTTAAATGAATGACTAACTATCCTGGGCCAAATTACGCTGTCTCTCGTGTCAATATTATTCCAGAGTACCTCTGTCAGAAAGAAAGAAATGACTGCAGATTTAGCCTGTAGTTCTACCCTCACTTACCGCCTTTTGCAGCCATTGGAAGTAACAACATTCAACTGCAGTGCAATGGTTATAGCTAAAGAAAAGACTAGCAAAAGAAATCTTGTCCAACGTAATTTTCCAAGTAATCATTTGGGGTTTTTTTTACTATTTGTTTGAACAAACTGTAGTCAAATTCTTGGACCCATGAAGTCAGCCGGTGCATTCCTGTTGGCTTCAAATGGGTGAGGATCTCGCTGCTCAGATTTTCTGAAACCTGATTCTGGCTGAACTGCTGCCTTGGACAACTCCCCTTTTGCGAACATGTGCTAAGAGGACCTCCACGTCAAGCTAAGAGTATCAGATAGCAGATCATGAAGTAACTGTTGCTACTTAACATAGCCCTCCACCACTTGCACCCGTGGCACACGACTGCCTTCTAGGAGTGGGATTTCACACCCTCCCGCGTGGAAATACCTTACCTGGCCGGATGGCTGGGACCCATCTGCACCAGAGAAAGTGCCGTCAAGAGTTTCAGTGGGAAAAAGAGTTTGGAAACCCCTGTCTGAGAACAGGCAAGAGAGAGGGAGTACCTTTTCCTCCCAGAGGATGGTAAGTGGCTTTCAGAAAGCCTTTCTGCTTCACTTACTGTAGCCTGCCAAAACAAACCAGCATGCTTGGCTCTGCTGAATGATGTGTAGCACCGCACACAGACTGCACCGTTAGAGATCGCTTTGTTTACAGATCCAGGAGACATTTCTCATAACCTCCTCCAAATGTTGCTGATATTTTTTGTTTCATTATATTTTGCATTGGTTTAAGATCACTTTGTTATAGCCTCACATCAGCTGTTGGGCTTTCGTTTTATCTGTGATACGCACTTGTCCCAAAGAAGAGGGTATTTGTATGTGACATCCATGATCACATACATGTGATGTGGTTTTCCCCATCCTTCTTGTAAATGAAGAGTCAGCCCCTCTGCCCATCCAGCAGGAGAGGGAGACACTCACAAGGGCCAGAAGAGAACAGTATCTTCCTCAGCCCCATAGCCTCTGCAATTTCAGCACAGTAAGTGGGAACCTATAGTACTAGGAAAAAATTATGGAAGCACCACTGAATCGTGGGGCTTTCTTATTGCCCAGAGCTTCCGATTTCACCTCAAACAAATCAGCAGCATTAAAAATAGGCAAACCAGAACTTACCAGCCAAGATGTTATGAGGAGAAACAACTGAATGGGATATGGTGTTGTCTCATGTAAACTATAGTAGAAAATATTTTTTTACGTCATTAAAATTTCATACAGCACAAAAAATCCCCTAACTCATAGAAGTGTCCAGAGCATGAAATATCGGGTGGTCAATTCAAATGTTAGAAAAGCTTCCTCAAAAATGAATTAAAATTGGCAGCATTTTCTAACTTTGTGACTAGCAATAGAGCTGCCTACAATATTTCTTCTCCCCCATGGCATTTTTAGCAGCACATATTTTCACAGGCCCTCCTGTGAAGAATTATAGTGCACCTTTCAATGATAGGTTTCCTGAAACGCCTCTCAGCACCGGGAATTAGCATGACTTTGTCCCACCTATGCTTCACCCCTGTGGCCTGACTTTGAGGGAGCACAATCGCTCCTGGCACTTGCTCTTCTCTTGTCCCGGCACAGGCAGGAGTGCAGGGCGCCTGCCTGCCCAGTGCGCGGGGCTCGTCATTAAAGTTACATGGGGCTTGGTTTGAGACAAGAGGATATGAGTGGGACTTACGTAGCACATATGTCTTTTTACCAAGAGAGAGCATTATCTACCTATATATTTGTGTAGCTATTTATCTGTCACACATGAGCAAGTAAAATTTATCACGCCTAAGAAAGAGAGTCCCAGGCCTGGTGCTGAGGATTTTTCACTCTATATTTCCAGTCCTGCTCCCAGATTTTTCTTTTCACACCCCTCATGTTTTTCATTTGGAAAGGCTATGCTACATGGGATCATTGGTTTGTATATAACTTAGAGGTATTGCCATATTTTTTTCAGTAGCATACATGTGTTCAGTAACTTACACAGACCTGCTTGTGCACTGTACTGATGCACTTCACCTGGTGCTCCTTATGGTGAAAGTCCCGTTCCTGAAGGGCCAGAAAGTCTTATCTCATATTGTGAATAGTCACCAACAAAAAGATACAAGATGTTTGCTACACCTGGTGGCCACAGCTAGCAGGTGTGCAGAGTTGTATCCGTCAGCAGCTGCTTAATCGTATTGTTGGAGAATATTTTCTTCTTTTTCCATCTGTAACTACTACTCGCTTTGCCAAACCAAACTATCCTGCTTAGTTAAGAACAGGGAAGGAACTATGTTCATTTACATTTCTTTTTCTTGCTTTAAGCACTCACAATTTGAGCACTTTTGTGAATCTGCTGGTGCAGGCTGCCACAGCACAGCGCTGGAGCTGCGCTGGCATCATTCTGCGGGCAGTGGTGGGGGTGCCCGGGGCCGGGGCAGAGCCCGTGCCAGGGCAATAGAAAACAGAAATAGTCTGCTGTGACACCAGGGAGTTCCTGGCCGCGTGAGTCATTGTATCTTCCCCAAAGCCTGTTTCGAGTTTTCCCTGGGATTATGAGCTTTTCTCAGTAAATTCTGATGTGGCAGAGAGCTACAGCATGTACTGACCTCTGGCTCCAGGTCCTGTCCTCTAAGAGCGATTGAACTGTGGATGTTCTGCCTGTCAAACCTCTGCTCCAAGACAGTTCTGTGATCTAGCTCAGGGCAATCTAATTTAAGCAATACATATGTTTGTAAACCATCAGGACTGCTACTTACCTTCCTGGAATAATTCAAAATTTCAGTCCTGTGAGGTAAGAAGAAATGAAGACAGGCCCACTGCTAATGGAGGCATGTGCGCACAACAATATACCGATTGCGCTTTGCAGAGAAGGGAACTAGTTTTTCTAGTTTGTTTCTCAGATCTTCATAAAGCTTTAAATACTCACCAGAAGAGATCTTTTTTTACTTAGATTTTCCTAGACAAAATCTTTTGCATTGTTTTGAGGATATGTAGAGTTGTTGTTTTTTCTTAGTTGAAAGATGGTTTTAAAATACTACTTCTTGTTCCGTAGCACTGCCAACATAGAACCTGGGAGTATGTAACAGAACTTAATAAAATTCACTTCCAATGTTTTGGGAATAAAAATATCAGAAAAATAAGGGCAGATAGTAAAAGTAAGGTGGCAACATAGACTGGTTTCTCCTAAGGCCTTTCAAGAAAGCTGGTGATTAAAACTGTATAGAAGAATTCAGTTTTGAATAGTGGAAGAAGTTTCTTACTTTTTGTTGTTGATGTTCAAGTTTTGACCAAGCATTTGCTTTAAAGAAGATTTTTGAAAAAAACTAAAGAATAATGAATAATCAAATGGTTAGTGTGTTTACCAGGAACTCGTGAGACATCCTCATTTACACTTGTGCTCAGTCACGATCAGGTGCAAGAATTTATCCCAACCACTCTACGTTCCTGTACGGTTTCTACACACCCGGTTATCACACAGCTTTTACTGCCTGCTTAGAAGCAAGGATTTGAGCCTACCTCCAACACCTCCTAGGTGAATGTCCAAACTTCTGGGCCTTTGGCTGGTGTTTTCCTTCACTCTCTTGCTCTGTCTGATTTTGAAAAAAGATTGTGTCTTAGACCCCAGATAATTTAATGAGTAAAAATTCCATCAAAACAAAAATTGATGTGCAATCAGCAAATTTCATAATTCAAAGGAGATTCTGTGACATAGCACCTGATACACATCGTGGAGTCTCCACGAGATCCCTCCTTACAATCCTAACATTACCTGCTGGCTCTTTCTTCCCTTTTCAGTAAGAACAGGCTTTGGGCCAAGACTCTTGGTCAAAACCAGCTTTGCTTCTCCTGTGCTGTGTCTCGTTGGCTGTTACCTCCAGTGCTGATGCGTTTTGTGCCTGTCTGCCTACATCCACATCTGCAGCCAAGCTCTGACATGCTGCAGTATGTGTACTGTTCTTCAAGTGCTATGGGATCTTTCAGGAACGGGAGAGCTGTGTAGCTGTATAATGTTATGAATGCTCTACTTTTTTCCATAAATTAAGTTTTAACATCTTTTTTTTTGTGCCTCTCACACTGAACAAATCCCTTGTTATGATATAGCAGGGATATTAACAGCCTGGTGCATGACCAGAGGAGCAGGCTGAAGCCAGAAAGGAGGCAGGATATGAAAAAAATTAGTACTGGAACTAAGCGTGAGCGCCATCAGTTCAATCACAGGAAGGATTAGGCCTAAGTCCGCAGCGTTAAACACATTAGCTTTAAACAACTCAGTAGCCCTACTGATGTCATTGAGGGTTACTGCTGTGATTAAACAGCTGGCTTGAGTGCTGGCTTGTGAGCCTTAGCGCCTGTAATTTGTCTAGGACACCCTGAAAATTTAGTTAATGCTCTTTGGGATTTTGTATTAGCAACATGGTTATTGTCATGTCTGTAGTTCATTGACCTACAAGCTGGTGATTTCCTCTTAGGTCTGTCTTGCGACTTCAAGAGGCATGCACCTTTGTTCAGTACATTTTTATTTTGTTGCACATTAACACTAGAACTGGCCAAAACTATCAAATAAAACCCTTTAACATTTGTTCTCACTTTTAAGCTTTCTCCCCCAAGCCTTTCAACATCATATGTGTTCACTTAGTCTATTTTAGCAAATGACTTTGCACATACCAGTTCTGCACGTTCATGCTGCACATACCATTACCTGAATGTCGTTACAGGAGAGGAATGTACCATGTGGATGGTACATTTAAGAAGATGCTGGTGTGAAGGACTTAGGCATCAAACAGAAATAACATTAAAAAAATCACAAGTAGTCTCGAAAGTCTGTGTCTGGGAAAGTGGAAAAACTCAAATTCTTCATAATAAATGATTCACTAACTGCAACACAGTATGGTGGCCATTGTAAAAAAGGATTTTGGAGCTGCCTACACGGGTTTATTTTAGGGGCTGTTTTGCAGGGGGTGGCAGAGTGTCTGTGTAACTGATACATTCTGCAGCACCATTTCTATCTTTGGGAAGTTGCAACTGGTATTTGAGAGCTTAGCATGTCAAAATCCTGCTTCAGTCCCCTTGAATCCCATGAAGGAGATTAGCTACCAGAAGACACTGTGGTGTCTTCTGGTACTTGGCAACAGCACTGCATGTAGTACAGTGGCGAGAGTGGGGGTGACGTGGATGTAACACCCTCACAGTGACTGTTGTACGTGCTGCGGATGGTGCTTGTGATGCATGGTGACCGGAGCACGCAGCGTACCTTAAGAATTTGGTATTGGCACGTGCTCTGTTTACTTACATGATGGGTTATAAAAGAGAAGGTATTTTCCCGATGCCTAGAAGAGGAAACCCGCACTCAAGCACCGTTGTCGTCAAATCCAGCCCAGAAGCTGGTGTGCAGCTGTGTGTTGTGAATGTTTCGTGTAGTGAATGGTGTGCAGACTCTGTCCCTGTCCTGCCCCACGTAGGAGGACCCAGCCAAAATGAAGACACTGCTGCGTAAGTACTAACCCGTCGCTGATGAGTAGAGTGGCAGGAAGTCTGCCTCAGGTAGAGCCTCGTCCAAAGACCTGTGAAGTCGAGCCGAGGGGCGGGGAGGAGTATCTCCGGCTCAGTCGGTGAGTTTTGGACCAGGCCTGGGCACCCAAAGAGAGAAAGTCTCACGGCCGTGGCGGATGACGTGCCTCGTACCTGCCTGCACCGCAGTGAACGTTAGATCGTTCCTGAAATGAAAAATAAGTATTCGATTAGGAAAAGCAGGCACCGCAGGCTTCCAGGTGACTTTTAGCTCAGCCATTCAGGAGGGGACACTGCAGATACGTTACCTGTGTAATTCTAAATTCATAAGAATATTCCAGAACAAAACTTGTATTGTGGTTTAAACAATATTGTATTGTTCTACTCAAAGTACTATCTAACGTATAAGGTAAGCGTGGTTTTGTTTCAGTATAAAGAAAGGTAATTCTATCTGAAATTCTTTTATCCTGTGTCACCCCTTAAAAAAAGATACTTGAAAAAATATGCACATTTCTGTGTTCTGTTTATTTTTCTGCTCACGTTTGTTCCTTTTGCTTTGTTTCCTGCTATGAATCTGAACATTTTCTCTATCTATTTATCAATAAATGCTAAATACGCTTCAAGCTGACCACAAAAACTACCGAGATCAACGGAAGTTTCTATACTGGCTTCTAAGAAGACCAGTCCCCGGTTCTAGAAACCTGGTGTATGCACGCCCTTGGCATTCTAAGATTTGTGAACGAAAGGCATCTGCATTATTAAATGTACTCAAATACTCTTAATAATAAACATACATGAATCATAAAACGCTGCCAAAGCATTACTGTACATGTGCATTTTCATGACAAGATCAGAGATGTACTTGGACAGCCCCTGCGAATGTATGGCGTGTGTTTACTTACATGCAAATCCTTAATTTATGACTAATGTGGAAAATAAATGTTGGGAGACTCACGACATCACTTCAAATTTGCAAAGTAAGTGTTGAGAGGAAGTTTTCTGATTTGCAGGTATACAGCGTGTTATCCAAATACAATGAGCCCTTTCAGGGTAGTTTAGTATTAGCAATTTCGGTTCCAATCAAAAGCCTTTGAAGACACACACATTTTCAATCATGTGAGCACCCCACTGAACTCAAATGAAGCCACATTCTCAGGCTTCAGAGGGGCTGTGACATGTACTTACAACTAAACATATGCTAACCTTCTTTTTTGGATCAGGATCATGTTTTCAAATATTCTACATGCGTGAAAACACGGAGTTTCTAAACTCTTGGTGCCTTCCAGTTAATGAAGTATCATCACAGAATAGGATAGGTTAATCCATATAATTCGCATGGAGTTCATTAAATCATTTTAAAAAAATTAAACACAGAGTTATATTTAGCTTGATACTCAGAAGTGTTAACACCATGCTTTTAATGTGACAGATTGGATTTGGAAAGCAATATAAAACACGGGTTTCAGTGTATAGAATTTTTTATTTCCACAACTTAAGGACGTTGTTAAGATCCATGTGTCTTTTTAAGATCTGTTCCATAATTTAAAATCCAACCAGTGCTCGTTTGTGAAAACATTTATCTTTATTAGCTTTCAGTGCTCTGGAGAAGTTAAAACGGGATCTTTTATTACCCTTTTTTTTTCTTAAAGTAGTAGTTAGAAGTAAAGACTGACTTTTTTTCTGTTGTTGGCATGAGGATTTTTTGTTCATCAAACAAATTAGTGTTTCAAGTAAGAGTAGCGTTAACCTTGCAAAGAAACAACATATTCAATCTGTGACCAAATAGTTATTTGCATGCTTTTTTTCTTCTGTTTTTTCCTTCTTTTCTTTCTCCCCCTGCCCCCCCCAATAGGTGACATGCATGCAGTGGTTGCAAGGGGACCATACAATGCTGGATATGATTGAGAAAAAACGTTGCCTCTGCAAAGAAATAAAAGCTCGACAGAAATCAGAAAAAGGACTCTGCAAACAGGACAGCATGCCTATTTTGCCGAGTTGGAAAAAGAATACCGGGACCAAGAAATACAGCCCTCCTCCTTATTCCAAACAACAAACTGTTTTCTGGGACACTGCAATTTGACAGGCGTGTGGAGGATGCCCTCTCCACTGTGTTGCACCGTGCACAGGTAGCCTGCTTTCTTAATAAGGCAAAGGCTCTAAACTAAGACTTACCTGCAGGTGGTGAACTTCCTAGGAAAAAACCACACCGATACAGTGCTCACCTGTCAATCAAGAAAGAGATTTAAGTTTCCGACTGGATTAAGGCATACATATTTATCCAGGATTTTTTTGGATCCAGAAGATATAAAAATGTAAATATTTCACCAATATATTGAAAACACCCAAACAAATACACTGTTTATTTATGAAGAATTTTACTATATAATGTTACTGTTACACTGTTTTATTACCTATTTTCTATGTGGTATTCTAATGTTCCCCCCGCCGCCACCATTTTATTTCTCTTACCTGCCTAGATTTGGCCTCTGTACAAAAGCATGTGGTTGTACGTTTTGTTGAACAGGACAATGTACAAAACAACTCGGTGCTAGGGCTGTAGAAGTTACCTAGAGTCGTACTCGTTAGATGTCCTTAGCTTTGGGGGGGAGGGCTGGACAAAGGAGGAGAGTTTTGGTGGGAAAGAGCGAAATCGCAAGCAATGCAAATAAAAGTGCTTAACGTGGATGCCCAAGTTGCATTTAAAATATGAATTGTTCTGCATCAGCTTTCCCATAAAGTTAATCAGATAAATTGCCCTTGGTTTTATATGAATCAGTTACTAAAATTATTTGGCCAAGAAATTAAATTTTCTGAGAAAAGCCTGCAACAGAAACTCTTCCTTCATTATATTCAGCTGACTAGCAGAGACCATGGTTCACTGTGACTAAGCATTGTACAGCCCGTGAGGGAGAGACCCAGTCGCTTAGCAGGTTAAGGCAGTGGCACTGCAGCCACCATTCCTGTCCACATTTGTCTTTGGTCCAGAAAATAAATGCGACAAAATCTGTTTACATGTTTATTATTTTTAAATCCAGCAACACATCCTTACTTTACGCTGTGTCAGATTTCCTCGTGTTATTTGTAAAGGCTGGAATTCAGACCCCTTGAAAGCCAGTAGGGAAATCCCTCTTGATTTCATGCGGTTTTGAAGCAGAGGCCCACGTAACACGTTCTCCCGGGTGTGCCGTTTCTTCTTCCTGGCTGCTTCTGTAATTGGCTTGCAATCCTGTATTACATTACACCCATTTTAACGGAATATTATGTCATGACCAAAGAATTATGACCTCCTGGTTTTAACGGGAGAAAGAGATGGCTTATACTGATTATGAGGGTGAAATCCGTGCGGTGAAATATCTTCCAAAAGGATCTGTTGAGAACGAGGGAAACTTGTACTGCTGTGGAGTAGGGGAAAAAAGATCTGTGGCATATATTTTGTATATTTAAATTTCTATCTATGCGTCTGAAGTTCGGTAGCACAAAAGTCCCTCTTTAAAACAATCATTTTAATATTGTATTCGCTGAGAAGAAAAGGTGTGTTGTTTGAAACTTCTTGTTATATTGGCTTTTCTTTCAAATTATATAGACAGCATTGCCACAGCTGTAATTGCTGATCAAAAAAAACCAAAAATAACAAATTTTAGAAGGTTTTTGTAATCTATATTGCTAAAGTTTGAGTTTGAGTAATGCTTTATCAGTAGTAGTTTCTTTTCAGCCTCTGAAAAAAAAGTTTTAAAATATTTTATAACTAATTAACTGATGTATATTTTGATGTCCAAACTGAGTTTTCTGTAAAAGATAAAGTGTGTGTTTATATGTGTGTATGTATATTAGCATTATTGTATATGTATATATGCATATGTGTACACACATATATATGTATATATGCATGTATCTCTCTATATATACTCATAGATGTGTGCATACGTATATACCCACATACATTAAATACTGGTGTGTGTTATGAATATACAGTGGCTGGAATGGGTACGCAATTGAAATGCAGATTTAAAGAGCCCCTCACAGCCGAAATGACAGAAGACATGAAAAAACCCAGAGGCTGTGAAGGAATCTTTGAATACATGTTACATCCAAAAGACACCAACTGTATATTCTGCTTATTCTCTTTTTTTTAAAGAAAGAAAATGGCAGAAGAAAAACTCCAGAGATCTCGCAAAGTTCCAGAATCTGCTGGAAAGAAGACGACTTGTTGGTCGTGAGGAATCTGTTGAGATAACAGGTTCATTATTCAGAAAGTGTTTATGCTTTGTCTTCCTTGTTATGTGGCAAGAGAAGAATTTTTCGTAACCATTCGTGTGAAATACTTAGCTCAACCTTTTCCCCCAACTGCACTAAGTCTCTGAGGACAAAACGAAAGCCGGCATTCAGTCAGTCTTGATAGTCCTTCTCTGCACTGGTTTCTTCCTGGAGCAATTACTTTAAAAACCCTACTACCGAAGCATCGACTTTGCAGTCCAGACCCGTGGGTACGCACGGGCGCTGCAGTGCCCGGCCCTTTGGGGGACGGCAAACGTTAATGTAAACAGTTACGTGTTTAATAGTGTTTGTTCATATTGTGTCCTGTTCATATCGATACGTAATAGGAGTAATGATCAGGGAATTGAAGCATTCTTGTCCTAAGCAGGCTTGCTTGTACACTTAGCCCACCATAAAACCACTCCTTGTTTTGTTTTTATTGCTCAACGCTGTTCATGTTGTCCTTCCTAAATAACTGCCCACGTGCTTCCAGACCTCCATTGTATCCCATGGAAACAATGGCTTTTTGTTTTAAAGTGCGACAGTACATGAAAAAGTAAAATATAACTTAGCACTTACCTTCAAAGCACTTTAGAAATGTGAACTAAACCTCACGCTTGCGAGAATCATTTTACAGAGGAGGGAAGAGAGGCTCAGGTGGAGTAGTTTCCAAAGGTCACAGACAGAGCCAGAGCACGACATACGCCACCGTCCAGTCACCAGGTGACTGCTGGCCCACCCCATCGCTCGAGTGAAAGGTGCATCGTACTGCCGAGAGCGTGCCGTCAAAATGCTGTTAAACATTTGCTACATCACCTATTGTCTCAGCAGTTTCTGTGTCACAGGGTGAATGACAGTGCTTAGTTACACACGGTCATTAAAGCTGTAGTCTGTATAAATATGCAATCTGTATATACGTACAGATCACATATATACACACACTTACGGAGACTGTATATACGAAATTGTTTGGTATGCACTTATTTTGCTTTAAACTCCTGAAGTTAAACATTATAGTGTAGCAATTTGTGTAAAGTGCACTGTGATTTCAAGAAAGCACAGTAAAGTCACAGGTCTTGTTATTCTTGCACTAAAAATGTGTTTACGTATATTAGCCAATGTATGTCTACTTTATTGCTCCTTTTGACAAATTAAAGCAAATGGTATAAAATGGTATGGGGTTTTTTGTTTGGGTTGTTTATTTTTAAGTGGACAACGGCACTATGTTTTTAAATGACAGGGTTTTTAAATAAAATGAAATAATTCTGTGTTCATTCCAATGTAATACATTTACCAATATCTTGAAATTGAATGTCATGTTGCTTTTTTTCATATTTCATTAGAAATTGTCAGGTATGTGCCTGAGATTGTGTAGGAGTAAGGAGTAGCTAGAGGCTAACTGTAATCATATATTATTAGCCGTTTCTATATACACAGTATAAATACATATTAATTTTCTTTTCATTTTTGTACTTGATTTTTTTAGGTAAGATGTAATTAAATGTACTTTGATACTTCTGAAGTAATAAGATGTTGTTTGAAGATCAATTCTGCTTTCTTTAGTGCATTGACAATATTTTACAATAATTTAGTGCTTATTTATTTGTGCTCCGGTGTAATTATAATAAAAAGCAATAGTTTAAAATATTTGGCTGTTCATTTTCATTTGATGGTTTCAGCTTAGAGCCGGGTTATTCACTAGGGATTAGCCAGAGATTCCTGGGAAGAAAAGTCAAGTCATAGATGTATATTTATAACATTCCCTAGCCACATTTTTAATCGCATCATTTGTTGGAGGAAATGAATGAATTGCTTTAATAGGTTAATATTTGCAAGTCATGCCTGGTTGCATTTAATGCCATGAGTGCCATCCTCAACTAAATGCTTAGAATAAGATTTCTCTCACGAGCAGACAGAAATTTTTCTGTAAGTACCTTTCACAGTTTGGGGTGGAAGATGCTCACTTCAAAGACCCCCCTTCAAAGATCTGTGTTTGCAGAATATCCACGAATGGGAGAGGGACCCATCACGTTTTCCATAAAGCTCTAAAAAAATCTGCTTAAAAGTCAGTATAATCTCCTGTGTTTCCAGACAGAAGCTTTACTCCCATCAGGAGGAGGAATCCACAGTGGATGAGGGGACAGAACAGGGGCCGTGGGGGAAGAAAAGGACCTGTACAACCTTGCAAATGATACTGACCTTCCAGTGCTCAATTTTTCAATACTTTGTGTTTTTTGTTGAAGTTTTGTAGGCTGGATTCTGTGACTGAGAGAACCTCCCTGCTAATTTTTTTAAGAAGACATTTTGTAATTTGAAGGGGTTTCCAAGCGCAAGTAAGCAAGTAGTTAATAAAGAACCCAGTAGGAAACAGTAATGTTCTTGCTATAGCACTGAGACCAAATTTTTCTCCCTTCATGGAAAAAGCTGCCTTTAGTATGCAAAAAGGTACTATCTGTGTTTGTATAGATCCGTATGCAGAAGTGAACCAGTGGGAATCTTCTGGTTGTCTTCTGCAGCAGCTGGTTCTGAGTCAGGTTGCAGATGATCCAAAAAGTGCTTTCCAAGTGCTTCCCTGCCGCAGGAGCTGCGTGCTTTCCCCGAGGCACAGCCTCTCTCTCCTCAGCAGCAACCCCATTGCTAGGGCCCATATAATGGCTGAAGAGCTTCGCTACGTCTTTATGCTCCTCTTCCTCTCCCCCGTCCCCGGCATGGATGTTTGAGAGTGACTTGTCCTCCAAAGCAAACTCCAGGCTTTTGTCCCAGGCTCCATTTCATAGGGAAATCCTATAGGGATGACTAGAGATGAACAGAACAGGGATTTCTCCAGACCTAAACGAGGAAAAGAGATTCTGTCAGTTTAAGAGTCAGATTATTGTCTGTACTCTTCAGTGGGACAGTTCATGAAGTCCTGTGTCCTAGCTCATTTCTAAAGACTTTCCAGGATGACTTCCAACATCCACCTCACTCCCCATGCCTGACCGCTGCTGGAGACAGCAGCACCTGAACCGGAGAAGCAACAAAAGGGGAGGATTGCCAAATGCAGCAGGGAGCATAACTTTGGGGCAAATTCAGATTTTTCCCTATTTGAAATATGTGTATTTGCTTTCTTTGCCACTGCAGAAACACTTTCTTTGTGCCGTTGTTTCTTAAACAGAAGAGGTTTAAATTAAAAGGAGACAAGACCATAAAGAGCAATGATTGAGTTTTATGCCTGTATTTGCTCTGAGTTTATTTAAAAGTGGAAAGGTGCCTGCAGTGCTCTGTCTTGGGTCTCTGCTCCTTTTGCATTTTAAAAACCGTCACAATAACACTGGCTGGAGTTAATGCTGTTTCTCCGCCGCAGTCATTCAGAGTGACCTTAGCTGGTGCCAGAGTGGCTGCGAAGCAATTAAAGCACACAGGGGCCTGTCTTGCTTAGGAACAAGTAACCTGCCCTGAGCAAAGCAGAGAAGTCGAGCAGCCGTTAGAGGAGAGATGGGCCAACATCTCTCAGATCTACAGCCAGCCCTGACAGAGCTGGCAAGGGAACCGCAGGAAACTAAATAAAATTTACAAAAACGAAAGACAACTGAAAAGAAACACTGCTCAAAGGCAAGACTGAACACATTTGGCATTTATTTTCTAAACCTGCCAACATCTCTTTTATGGTGTGGTTTTGCCTTTAAAACAAAATTACACACCTGTCACCTTTTAATTGAGATTTTTGGCACTAGGTTGGGTGGTGGTTTTAGTGTTCTCCCCACCGGTGGCATATTTTCATCTTCCTTTGTCCCCTTCTCTCTTTCTGTCTCAATCCTCTCTTTCATGATGTGCTTTGTGAAATACATTTGTAGGTACAATGAGAGTTCCCCTGATCGTCCTTTGTTCCTGTTAATGTGCTCTCCCTCCCCTGTTCTCAGCTGGCTCTACGCTCTCTAACGCTCATGAAAATGTACAAAGAGAGCAAGAGCAGGAACCACCATTGATTTTATTTTAGAGGATAGCATTTATCGATGCTGTTCTCGGTGTATACACAGCAAGTTTCATGGAGGGATTCAGAAGTGGCTAAAAAGAGTTGATAAAACATAGAAGTAAGAAGCTGCAGGCTGGAGCACAGCTGCAGTTGGTGGGCTGATGCCCACGTTTCTCCCGGGCCCAAACATCCTCGCCCCAAACCCAACTTTGGGTGGAGGAACTGAAAGAGTGGCGCTAGGGGAGAGGTTCTCTGGCTGCAGCTGGCAGGACATCAGCATGGGCTAGGAGGAAATTAAATTATATGTATTAAAATTAAGGACAAATTTTCCCATAAATCTTCTCCCTCAGGTTTCACCTCTGTCTGCGTATCTCCTGCACCACGAGCAGCCCATAGCAATGGCTCAGGAGGAGCTCTGCCTACCTCCCCAACCCCCAAGGAAGCCAGCAGAGGAGACCGGGAGTTTAGCCCTACTCCAGCAAGGTACCGGTGCAGACTTGGCCCCTTCCTGCAATCTGCCTTGGCTCCTGGGCTGGGGGCAGTGACACAGAGAGAGGGAGTGGGGGTGGCAAAACTGCTGGGAGCTCACAGCAGCCGCCGAGGAGCTGCAGCACGTGGGCGCCGGGGCGCCGGGAGGAGGGTCTGGAGAGCAAATAGTCCAGAAAAATGTCCGACTGTGCTGCTGAGGGAGAAGACAGCTTGTGAGAAGGGAATGGGATGATGTGAGGAGCAGAAAACTCCTGCCACACCCACCAAGCCAGGCCTCCTGAGCACACGTGGAAAAGCGGGCAATGTCCCTGTCCCAGCTGGGAGCAGAGGGACAGGGGGAGAGGACTCCAGAGACAGGCCGAAACTGCAGTATCATCGGTCAAGTTTAGGGGAGAGGACAGGCTCCTAGGGTCTGATGGCTGGGGGAGCTGTATTGCTTTTGATCTCTGGAGGCCAGCAGCGCTGCATCTGCTTCTGGCACGACTGGGCCTCTAATTCAGCAGCCTCACTTGATCAAAATCCAGCAATAATAGCTGACTAGACCTTTATACCAAGAGATACAATATTAATTTAAAAAAGAAAAGAAAAAAAAAAGACATAAACCCTTGGTCTCCCACAGCCTCCTGGTAGCTACGGCTGAACCCAGAAGGCTTCAAGCCTGCAAAGCCCCGGTGTGAGGGCAGAGGCTGGTGGGCCACTGGCCACCGCACCTCCATGCCTGCTCCGAGG
>NW_009186540.1:25904-45789 GCF_000690835.1 Fulmarus glacialis
GGCAGCTGCAGCCTGAATGCCGCCTCCCTGCCCTTCCCCATGCGGCCACAGGGGGATCTCATTTGGAGGAGAATGGGGGGAGCAGCTCGCAGTCCCAGGGCTGACGGCCCTGCCAGGAGGGCCGGGTCCCCGTGCCACCTTGCATGCCGAGGGTTGGGCTGCACGCCCCGCAGGTGAGAAAGAATGGCAGTTGGGTTGGGGAAAGAGAAATGACTGGGAATTTGGCAGTAAATGCTAAACTTTAGTCTGTGGTACAAGGAAGCCCCTGAGGCAGCAAGGCCAGGCCGCAGTGCCCCTGCAGTGAGCTGGGTCATTTCTGCGTTTTCAAGTTGGGGCCCATTTCCCAAACAAGGTGCGGTGGCAGCTTGGCTGCACTGGCCCCTGCTCGCTCTTGGGCTTTCCCGCCACTTTTGCAGCCGATGCCCTCCACCCCTCAGTAACTGGATCTCCCCTGAGGGAGCTGTATCCGGCACGGCTGCGCTGCCCAGCCGCCACGGGGGAGCCTCCCTCAGGGTTCAGCATCCGAGAGGTCACCCCATTCCTTTGGAGAGCTCCCTGGCATGGCAGGGGTGGGCAGAAACTGCTGGAACTCGCTGAGATGAGGCAGCAGCCAGATCTCTGGTCTCCAGCTGGCTTGACCAGCACTTTGCCAGGTCACGGCTTGGCCGGTCCAGCGCTTGTCACGGGCTGAGCTCCTCAGGCTGCTCCAGTGCTGCCCCTTGCTTAGGTGCACCTGTGGGCTTTGGGCTGACAGGCTTCATGTTGGGTCAGTCATGCCTGCCATAACCTCCCTCCCGTGCTCTCATTTCAGAGGAGCACAGCAGCATGGCGGTGCCCGGGGGGACGGAGCCCATGGCTGGCCGGGGCGGCAGCAGGCAGAGCACTGTGGGTTGTCTCAGAGGCGCTGCTCGGGACGAGGGGAGGTCATGGGGACGTAGCTCTCCAGTACACGTGACACCCACCAAAAGGTAATCTTCCCTGAACATTTTTTTGGTAACCATTTTTTGGTAACCCGACATAAAGGCTCCTGTTTGGTGAATCAGTGGGAAGTGCCCTGGCTGTTAGTGCCCTGGAGGAGAGGAGCCTGCACTTCCTCAGCAATCGCTCTTAATTGAATGCCTCTGGGCCTACTCCCTATGACCTTATACTTTGTTTAGACATTAACACCTCTGCAAAGTGAGTGTTAAATGGTGCTGTTAGTGTCTGTAACGTTTTTACATCCACTTGAGGAGTGTAAATTATTCTACAAGGTGCAGGGCAGTGGAAAATCAGCCTTCCCCCGGCTCCAGCTGGCTGGGGAAATTCAAAATAACTCCCGTGGAATCCGGCTCCCACCAAAGAGCTCTTTTCTTTCCCAAGTTCTTCAGGTTTTTTTCACTGTTCATGTAAACACAACAACTGAATCTCTAGTGTGTTTATTTTTCCAGTTTAAAGAGGCTGAGATGTCCTTGGCTGAGCAGGCGGAGGCATTCACTTTCTGCCTGGCTTTTAAGTCCATCAGCATTTGAGAATTTTGTCACAAATTCTGCTGAAGTATGTGGCCCATCCAAGAAGTCTGAAACCAGCACCAGGCTCTTACCCTGTGTGTGAGATGTGGTGACACAAGTTGTATATGGAATAAGCTGACAGGATGAGTTATTCCCTGTGGTACGTGGTTGACTGGCCAAGTACTGAGTAGTATTCCAGTGAGCTCCAGGAGGGATGGTGGCACCCCAGTGTCCACTGCAGGTGGCTGTGGCAATCTGGAGTGTGCTGGTACACGTTGTGTCATTGAGAACAATGGGATTGGGGAGTGGAACCATGATCACCTCTCCATGCAAAATTTTGTCATGATTAATTCATGGCAGGCTGCACGGTTGTATCTGCCCAGGTCTGTGCCATCACCTCCTGGATGCTGGTTTCTGGGGTAGGCAGGAGCAAATGCTGTTCTAGACTGATGTGAAGATCAAGAGGTTTCAGAAAGTATAGACACGAGCCCTCTCTTGTGTGTTTTCCAAGCACTTTAAGAAGTCAAGCAGGAATAAAAATTATAGACTGACTCAGAAGAATGAGTGCACCAGAGGAAAACATTTGGTCCTCCCGTTATACAGTGTTGCTGTGCTGTTTTAACCACATAAAATGTGGGAGTGTTGCTTCATCCTCTGAACTGTTTCAGTTAAAATTTCCACAGTCGCCATCAGTAAGACTTCCCTGCTGTGCTTTGGCCATCTCTCTCCCTGACCATGATGACTGAACATCTGGCCTAACTTCCTGAAAGTTATCTAATCTTGTGGTACCACAGAGTAAGAGAGGAAACTTCCAAACTAACTGAGATCCAACCTGTTCAGGGTACTCAAGATTGCAAGCAATGCCATCAGCCTCAACAAAAACTAGACTTCAACTCCATGGGCAGCAGCAGTCAGCAGGGGCAAACCTGCAGTACTGTACACAGGGTCAAAGGATTGGAAATCAGCACCTAGAAGGGTAATTCAAGCTTACCTAAGCCCCTGAATATCCCATGTTGAACATCTTGCAGCACTCTTTTGGGTTTGCAGCATTACCGTGAGGAGTGGAAGGGTGGTGTCCTTTGAGGGAAAGCCCAGCCAGGCATCTCAACAGAACACCAGGTCAGAGGCTGCCCTGCCACTGCACGCGCTCCTGTGCACATGTGTGTGTCTTCATGCGTGACCAGGATATCACCGTAAGCCCTTCAGAAACAGGTACTGCACATAGTTACCACAGTCAATGCTGGAATGATCTTGCCAAGAGTTGTGCCCGGGATTTAGTGCTATGGACTGACAGGGACTGTGAATTTGACCAATTATCACGTGTTTTTCCTTGTACTTTTGCTGGCATTTCATTTACCCTAGGAAGTTCCCCTCTGTTTCATCACTTATGTCTATTTTTGTAGACATAGAGAGAAGTACAAATCTCCAGCACACTGTCTGAATAATACTCTGAATGTATGTCTGAAAAATGCTGAAAACCCTTCATAATAACATTTTTTGAAATGAACTAAATAACACTTCAGAAATTTTTTTGCAAAAAGTTTCAGATTCCTTTACTTTCCATCTGGTTCGGGAACTCAAACACACGCAATATTTTGAGACTTGGTATGAAAAAGAAATTTCAAATTTTGACAAGTTTTAATCCAAGTGAGCATAATCTAAGCATAATCTCCTCTTCAGGAACATAGAAAAGCAAACTTGAGCTCAGGGTTTCTGTACTTCCGTAAGAAATCTTGCTTACTGCCTATTTCATTTCCACAGAGATACTATTGCTTAGGTTAACAGACTTCTACCACATATAAATCACATTTCTGTCCTTCTCTCTGAGAATGAATATGAAGTGCTTTTTGCTCAGGTTTTTCTTGCTCTGTATGTCCACAAGATAAATGAATGCTCTGTCAAGTGAGGTTAGTGGGTTAGGGGAAGGAAGGATTGTTTAGCATCATGGTATGGTGAAATATAGCACTTAATGTACATATTCTGCTAGCTCAAGGTGTGTCTCAGGAAAGTTTTATATTGTTTCCATGACAAACTAATAGGAAATCAGACAAAATGCTGACTTGGGATTTTTGCTGGTGACAAAGTGTCCTCTGTCCTTCAAACTGAAGAGCACTAGATAATACAACCGAGAAGAATAATTAATGGTACATTTACTGCTGTGCTAGCATAGAGAAATACCCTTTTAGATTTACCCTGGACTGAGAATATTTTATACACCTTTGATTTATCTTTGGGTAGACTGTTATTGGCTGTCTGATACCATCAAAAGTAAATCAAAGCCTTAATGAGGGCCCAGTGTCAACCTGTCCCACTGTATTTCAGAGAATATTTTAAAACTTTGGAGATCTTAGCCTTGAGTACTCCCTTACCCGTCCTCCCCCTTTTTAAATCTAGTCCCATTTTCGACAACGTGCACCTTAAAGATGCTTTCCAGATTCCTGCTATTAGCTAGTTTGCTCTGGTTTTTTTGGTTTGCGTTTTGTGGGGGTTTGTGGGTTTAAGTTTTGTGGTATATATCTATACTCCTGACACTCTCCTGTAAACTTTTGAAATAAGGAATAAATTAGTTTGCCATGACAAGGAACAGATATATCACATATCACATATATATTCACGTATGTATGTATACCTTAAAACCAAAATGGATACACATTCCAAATGCTTCTGAACAAGAACAAGAAAATGGGGTCATTTGCCTTTTTGGCGTTCAGGTCTTTCACATTAAGAAGGTCTCATACTATGTTATGACAGCTCCAGCTTGGAATCCTAATTTGAAGTTGTCATTTGCTTTGCCATAGATTTAGGCACTTATTTACTTAGGCATGTGAGTAACTTTCCTCTGGAGAGTACAACGTTACCTTCAGAGGGGGAAAGAAATGTCATTACATGCTCTTGCAGAATCCAGCCAGCAGCGTATACTTTAGTTTAACAAATTATAATTGTTTTAAAAGAAAATAGTTTTCAGTGTCACATTTGTCATGTGTTATTTGATTGATGTAATTCTGCAATGGAATGTGAAACTTTAAGATAGGGCCTTCTTTTAAAAACTCTTCTGAGGAGCATTAAGCTCTAGTGTATCTAATTAATGCTTTAAATATTCTTTCCTATCAGTTTAATCTTTATCTATCTCTGTGCTGCCTTGTTATCTAATATTAACCGCTCATTGAAATTGATTGTTTCTGGTCTTTTCAACCGTTGATTGTTCTTTCACGGCTGAACATTTTAAAATAACACTATTGATTTTTCTTACATTATAGCCCTCCTCATAACTCCTAACTAGAGTGTGTCATTGTGGCCTAAGAACATGTGGGGACACTTACCATTGCTGAATTTACAATGAAAAATACATGTTCAGTGCAATATTCATCCAAGTATCAGGATCTTAAGACAGTCAATTCTACAATTCTATCTTAAAACAATGTTTTGATTTATTTTCTTTAAAAAATGGCAAAAATATTTACTCACAAATATGAAATAATGTGACACAGATCCTAGAATGTGACCACTGGAATATCTTGGGTCTCCACAAGCCTCTCATTTACTGAGTTTCCACAGTTTCATGGGATCAGAGAATAATTTCTGTTCTCCCTTCTCCTGCAAAAAAGCCCTCATACTCGCAGGTCTTATCTCTGTTGGGACCATGTGCCTCCTTCATGCTCTCCATCGTCTCTTCTGGCTTTTCCATAGTCATCTATGTCTGAAACAAGAGGCCTCACAATCACCACAGCCTGCTATTGTGAAAAATGTCTTGTGACCATCAAAAAATTATTATATCTGTCATTTTAGCACTTCGTAAAACCCAAAGTATTCCATGTCTTCCTAATCTTATAGACATAGTGAAAAGAAGATGGAGAACAACTGCATAGCTAATTAATGTCAGATGATTATTCCTGCCATACTTACTGAAGCAAATGATCTTTTGAAAATACAGTCAGTTTACAAGAAGAGAGGTGCCCACAACAGTTTTGAAGAAACAGACAGCTAAGTGGGTACAGTGGATAGGGAATCGATACCATCTCTTGCACCTCTGATGGCCCAGAGCACTTGCCATGTGCTTGGAGATGACTGTCAGGCTTGTAGAGTAATCACTGGTGGCTGTGCAGGAAAGGAGGTTCGCATCTGCTCCAGGCTGGAGTGATTAACAGTAGAATTATAAATTGTCAGGCTTATCATGCCTTTTGTGTTCTGATATTACTGCATCACTCACCCTGGCTTTAAGGAAAATATTCATTGGATTGCTTTCCATTTTAATTGGGGGAAGAAGGATAATTTTAACTACAGGACGAAATACCACGTGGCCAAGAAAAACCAGGAAGATAAATGCAAAGAATAGGAAGTACAGTTGATCAGAAAATTCTTGCCAGAAGTCTTTTGTTGATATCTTTTTTTGTTGATATAAAAAATCATAAAATTCTGGTTTTGTTTAAAAATATGAAGCAATTCTTGAATATTGGTGTGTCCTATGATTTATTTTGCAAGTGGAATGTTTTTTCCATTTTAAAATGCATTTTTAACATTAAGTAGGTTTTATATGTTAATAAAAAACTTAAGGAAAAATCAACATTTTGGCGCTGTTCCTGAAGTTTAGAACTCGTGAGTAGGAAAGACTAGAAACCTTGTTCCTTTTGGAAGCAAGTTTCAAAATGATTGCATGATCTGCAAAGCCAAAAAATTTGATAGGAATTCGGAGCAGCAGAGCATGACATACTGACACAGAAACACTAGGACAGTGGCCACAGTGTGGTCTTTCAGAAGAGCTGGCTGTGGGCATAGTGTCAATGGACAATATGAATATTAAGAAAACCCTAAAACAAGCCCTCAGAATCATGAAAAGTGGTTGTCTCTGCAAGCACACAAAATGATGTGACTCTAAAAATGAACGCAGAAACAAATACTATGTGTTGTGGCCTGTTCTGTAAGATAGAAAGTCTTTTTACACAAGGGAGAGAGGTCATCTTAGTCAGAGAGTCAGTTAGCTCCTTTCACTGTATTATTTCCACCTTTCAACTCAGGATGCATTTCTGACTCTGACCTAATGGTCTCTAGAAGGCAGATGATTAATACAGATACATGACTAATCCAGAGATCATGCTATGATGGTTATGAGAAGAGTTTGATTAAAGTCTTTGCCCATAAAGTAACTGAGATCTCTGCAGATTAGATAGTGCACCCAAAAGAAATCTATACGTAATTATTTCCATGTGTTAGGAAGGTTGAAAATATTTGCATGAAAAAAAGAAGGTCTTTCCTTATGTGTCATAGATATTGAGAGTATTTTGTTGGTTTTATTCTGAAGAGGATTCTCACAAGTGCATAGAGAGGAATCACCCAAGTGAGCATATTAATTTAAAAGCCATACACCTGTAGACAACATTGCTGTCCTTTCCTAAATAGCTGTCATTGCATCCCAGCTGGCAATGGCCCTTTGCTAATATTCCTGGCCTATTGCAACATCCATGGTTATGTTTGTATATATGTGTATTGTGTCAGAGCCCTACAGACACGTTTTCCTTAATGGCCCTGATCAGCCTCACCTGGACCCTCCACCCCCACCACACACACATCCGCCCATGGGCCCAGGAGCCCCATTTAAGCTCAGCCCAGGGGCATTGGTCTCTTCCTGAGCAATATGGTAGCAGTGGTCTTCAGCTCTGCCACAGTCCTATCCTGTTGATCTGGACCCCAGCCCTGAGGCTGATGTCCTGCCTGGCCTGGCCTGGCCTTGCACCTGCCTTGCACCTGCCTTGCTGCTATGGACTTGCCTGGTGATCTGAGTTGTTGGCTGCACCCCAGCCTGCCTTGCTTTCACTCATCTCATCATTGGGAACTTAATATTTCAAGGGATGAACAGGCATATATAGAAAAAGACAAAATCGGGTAGAAGAAAAGTTAATGCAGCAATCTGAACAACCATAGAAGAGAGAAGATAAAGCACTGAAAAATTTGTAGCCTGACCCAGAAAATGTGAAATATTGAAGAATAGACTGAATATGGTCTAGTGGAGGAATGTCGTGGTTTAACCCCAGTCAGCAACCAAGCATCACACAGCTGCTCACTCCCCCTCCCGGCCCCCCAGGTGGGATGGGGGAGAGAATTGGAAGGGCAAAAGTGAGAAAACTTGTGGGTTGAGATAAGAACAGTTTAATGATCAAAATAAAATAATAATAATAAATTGTAATGAAAAGGAAAACAACAAAAAAGAGAGAGAAACAAAACCCAGGAAAAACAAGTGATGCCCAGCCAGTCCTTGAGCAGTGATCACTGCCCCCTGGCCAACTCCCCCCAGTTTATATACTGAGCATGACGTCATACGGTATGGAATATCCCTTTGGCCAGTTTGGGTCAGCTGTCCCAGCTATGCTCCCTCCCAGCTTCTTGTGCACCCCCTCGCTGGCAAAGCATGGGAAGCTGAAAACTCCTTGACTTAGTATAAGCACTGCTTAGCAACAACTAAAACATCAGTGTGTTATCTCATTATTCTCATGCTAAATCCAAAACACAGCACTATACCAGCTACTAGGAGGAAGACTAACTCTATCCCAGCCAAAACCAGGACAAGGAAGTAAAGCTAAAAGGGAGAAAACAAACATTTACCAGTTTCATAACTAATGCAGTTAAATAACACCAGGAAAACAGCCAAAGATACTGTTACAATTTAAGGCTGACACAAAGAAACTTGGCATAATTAGTAAAAAACCAAACCCTGCAGGCATTAACTGAGTAAATAGGGAAGGATTTTCAGGTGTTTTGAGCACCTGCATCACCTATATTGATACCTGGCCCTTGTGAAACAGCTTTCAAGATTATGATATCCTGGACTCATCAAGGCATGTTGTGGATACAAATATTTTTACTCTGAAAACAAAACACAGTTTTGGGATAATTTCTTCTGTTTTTGAAAACTTGGTCCATTATTGCCGATGTTTGGTTTGGTGCAGGAGATGATTGCACCAAGGCAATGCTGTTAGCACCCAGCATGAGACATGATCCCTGGATCTTGGGTCCCAGCTATGGATCTTTTGCCCTTAAGATGTTCCTCACTAGCTTCAGAAAGTTGGAAATGGTCATGGGGTCCATTGGGTTTTGTGTCAGCTATTAAAATTAAAATGTTGTTGTAAGGTTGTCCTGTGGTAAGTGAGCTGCTCTGGTTTATCGATTGCTTGCAAGGCACTGTCAGACACTTCTTTCGTGTGTACACATTGGAGAGAAACTGCATTGGAAGTAGTGGTCATTGCATCAGGTGACATATGGCTCACCAGTCCATGGACTAAGGCTTAGCCACAAAGACCACTGAGAAAATATTGTCATGAACTCTTATCTCTGTGAAAGAGTTTCTTTGTATTATTTCAGTGAAGACTGCTTAGCATCATCTGAGCAAGCCTTTAAACCTTTTTCCATACAGTTGTTGTCCAAACTAACAAAATATCATGGAAGGCAAACGTCAATTACACAGAAAGCCTCCTGAGCTTGGACTGTATTAACTCCTTGTATTTTCCTGATGACTGTGTGAATCTCTGGTCCTTCTTTGTAAAAGGGTGAACTTTTAATTTTTTTATTTCAACAGCATGCAGTGCAGCAAGACCTTCGGTCACGAGCAGGGCTCCTGGTCAGATTGACTTTGGGCAAGTTACTGAAGCAGGCCTGGAAACCACTGTTGTCCCTGGGCTACTAACACCAAATCAAATTCCCCGCATACTTGTGACAGCGATAGCAGGAGAGAAGTCTCACTTGATACGAAGCTGCAGGCAGGGGGCCGGCTGCAGGCATCGAGCCAGAGGATGCATGTGTACAGCGAGGCTAGATCAGGAAGGCACACAACTGTGAGGTGCTTTGCTGGTGGTGGGTGGATGCTCATGAAGCCTTCCATAGTAATCTTTGAAATACCCTGGATTTAATTTTGGTGTCAGGCTGCTTGTTTCTGCTGAGAACAGTTTACGGCAGAGTTGTGTGTTTACAGAGAACTGTTAGGCTGCCCTTTAAAGTGTTTAAATAATATTGTATCAACATGGTGCAGACTGATATGTATCTTAGCAACCGTGTCAAGCTCATGATGGGCTAAAAATCCAAATGGGAATCAAACAATCTGGAGCCTTAGAGCTTAGAAAGCTGAGAATAAGGAGAAAATTACAAGGTTATTCTGGGCCCAACCGATGCTCTCCTTCAGCTTCACACCGTGCTAATTGTAGGTTAACAAGTACCTTGAAACTATAATTAAAATGAGAGATACGCACAGTATCTCCAAAAATTAATACCATAAAAAATGGTGTTTCAAGGCAAGAAAAAAAATTGAAATAACAGAAGTGCAATTGAAGTTTGAAAGGTGGTAAAGTCTATAATGAAGCAAAATACACTTGCCTGTTTTTATTTACACTTTACTCGTCAGCTGGTCCTTAAGTCTGGAAAACTCTGTATTTCAATACAAGGTTGAATGCTGTATGTTTACCCCAAGTGCTATGTGAGCAAGAATAGAGGTGCCGCTCCCTCCATAAGCATAAGCAAATACACGTCATCTATTGTGCTATTACAAAAAGACATGTAGCTCTGAGCTGTGCAGAAACCAGCACCCATAGAGAGTTTGCATGCCTCTTGTTCTCAGGCAGGTTAAGTGGGTCATAAATTGCCCCAGAGCTAGCAACAGTCTTTTGGCATCACGTTTTGATGATCTACATTCATGGTCACCCTGTTTATTGTGTGACTATTTCGGATCATTCCTGAACATACTGTGTGAGCAATTCTTTTTGACTTCAAGAGGCTGAATTGGTACTGTCTGCAGTATCTGATACGGGTCTGCAATGTCTCTTACATTAGGGAATGAAGTTTCCTCCATAAAACACATTTCAGCTTTCAAAATGTGTCATGCAAGAGTTGTTCAAATTTCCCATTTATACAAAGATCTATGACTCAACTAATGGTTTGTATGAAGCTGATATTTAAAGGCATTATTAGCTAAGCCTATTAAGTACCTTGAGGATGATTATAGGTCTGAGAGTTTCTAGCTGTCGGTACTTCATCAGGACTTTAACTCATCAGATGTCTCTGCCAGAATTCTTACAAGGCAGGATTTTGCTTCCTTTGTTCATCTTTTTCCTTTGCAAGAACAGATTTTAGTAGTTCTCTTTGATTCCTACAGGAATGGCAAAAATTTTCTACAAGGAATAGTGTGTACAATCTCTTCAAAGATCACAGATCCATGAAGTATCTTATTAACCAGGTGATACCATGTCTTAGCTTCAGACTAAATCATAAGCTCATTTGCACTTTTGCAATGCTTCCTAGTTTAGGGTATTCTTTCCAGAGGTGTTTATGAGACAAGATAACCATAGTTTCCAAGCAAAACACATAGCAAACTGGGTGCAGGGTGGACTTTTTATGGGGTTTGATCTGCTTCTTTTTTTTTTTTTTTTCATTACTTAGCCAAATTAAATTCACATAGAATCGCAGGCATTTATTCTGCATTAACTACTTGGTAAAGCCAGGACAGGTGAGTTTTCAAATGCTGCAGTGGACAAAGGACTGTCTATTACATAGTAGCTATACTGTGGAATGAGGGAAATAAAGACATTTTGCGTTTTGGTGTTCTTCACCTAGACAGAGATGACCAATAATGCAGTACTTGCAACTAATCACAAATATTTTTCTGACTGAATCTTTAAAAGCACATTTATCTAAAGAAGTGAAGCTGATTTGTTTGTATGTCATGGATTTTATGGTACATCTTCAATACAGTTCTTAAAAAATATACTGAAATAAAAGAGAGATCTAAGAGAGAATGAAGGAATAATAATGGCCCAAACTGAAACTGATACAAAGTTTGTTTTAGGTGTTAATAGTTATGATGTTACAGTTCTTGAATGTGCTGGGCAAATCACCGCAGTATGTACCAGGGAGTCTCAAGAAAGAGTATGGGCCCCTGAGGTTCCAGCTGGGCTTTGGGAAGAGATGCACTGTGTGAGAACAAAGCATTCAGTTTGGTACATGGAGATTAAAGGATCAATTTGGTTAGATGGAGCAAGAATATAGAGTTATTAAAGTTAAAAGGATCTTGAACTTGATTCACCACGTGCGGAGGAGGCATAAGGGGGTTATGCGGCTATGCTGCTTGTTGTACCGTGTGAACCTCTGAAGAGTGTAGATTCCACCTAATCTTTAGTTACTTTGTCCTTCCCAGTTCTTGTGTCATGTCTGAGATGTGAGATTTTACTGACTCTGTATGCTCAGTAACTGAATCTCCCAGCTGATGATTTGAACTTTTCTCAGGAAACACAACAGACAGTCTAAGCATCTCTGAATTTTAAGACACTGAGAGCATTTCACCATATGAGGTTGAGAGCTTCTTGAAGATCTCAACAGCTCCAGATGAGCAACTGGAATCCTGGAGTATTGGAAAGAGCAGCAGAGATGGGAAAGAACAGTAACTCCAACATTCAGAAGGGAAGCTTATTTTTAAAACTTATTTCTTTGGAAGCGGTTCATTTTCACTAAAAATGTAAAGTATGAAGATCTAAATAGAAAGCAGTGGAGTGATTTCTCAAGAGCTAATACTCTGTTTCTAACAAATATTAAAAAAATTTACTGTGAAATCAATTTTATCGTATGATAAAATCACATGGGTCTCTTCCATCATGCAAAGTCTCTGAAATGAAATGCCCTTTTTGGTGAAATAACTTCTTTTTTCCATGGGAAAATGATGATTTTACAGGAAAGAAAGTATTTTCTTCTCAGGAAAACTTTGCCTGAAGAGAGAAAATGAAACCGAGAAGCTTTTTTCCTCTGAGTATCTTGCTGGGAGATGAAGATGCTGAGTACCCTGCAGCCTCACTGCCCCTTCAGCAGCCAGCCAAGGGAGGTAATATATATCTGGGAGCTTGGCTTCTCTCTGTCAGCCTAGGCTGTTCATGTCAATTTTATTCCTGTGAAATGACCAAGATCCTTTCCAGCAGAGAGCAGGAAGAGAAAATTCATTATGGTTCTTCCAAAACAATTCTTTTTTCCTAGAATTCCCTTTCCATAGAGCAAAAAACCATGCTTCTAAGTTTTAGCCCCCGCCTAGAAGGGAAGAAAACTTTTAAAACTCTATCACCTTTTGAAGGAATGGATGTGACTTTCCCAACTATTCTACTTGAGACATTCACTTGATGTTTGTCCAACACAAGCAACACGTGGGGAGTGCTATGTGGTGAGAAGGAGTGTTGTGTCCAGTGCAGGTGAAACACTGACATTTCGGTGGCCCTGGCCACAGGATTGAAGATGTTTCAGGATGAAGGAGGCTGCCTACAAGGCCTATAATCTCCAGTGGAGCGTCACAAACAGTATTGTGTTAAAATTTGAGAGCTGTCTAGTGAAATTCCTTTTGTTAGCCAATCCCTGGGTTTTTTCCATCTGTTCTCCCCTGCTTATGTTTTCTGCTGGTTTATCTTCCCTATTTTTCTGTCACCTTTCTCATTATGTATCACCTCCTACTTTTCTTTCCATAGAAATTTCCTTCTTGGGGGTGGGGGACAAGGAATCTGTTGTATTCAATCCTGTTTCCTCCTGATAACAGTATTTTTAACCTTCATGATATCTAAAGATACTTTCAAGATATAACAGAAGACAAGAACTAGACAGTGACACCAGTATTCCTCTGGCACAGTAAAAAAAAGAAACAAAATGGCACAGCCTTAATGTTTATGCCAAGGATAATTACACCACCACCACGCACTGTCTTAATAATAATATTCTCTTCTCCCTGAATGGCAAGGCAGTAATATGAATACAATTCTATGAAATGTGTATTTTTTCTTTATCTAAAATATTGTAGTTAAGGACTTAGTGCTTTTTGCTCTTGTTAACTTGCTCCCTATTTTGGAATTAATGGTGTTGATTCCTTTGAATTGATATTTACCCAATACTTTTGAAATGACTAACAAGTTCTTGGGCCTCAAATGAGAGTAGATCAGACTTTGCTTGAGAAATTCTGAAAGAATTATGGTACGTACACATTTGTCTAAACCTGCCGGCACTCCTGCTCAGCATTTGCTTTAAGTCTGCCTGCAATTTTAAATGAAAATTTCTGGTGATTGCCTGTAAAATAATGATTTCCTGAGCAGTACTTCTGTTTCAGCAGAATTTCGTAGTATTTTGTAATAGTAACTTTTTCCATCAGAAAAAAGTAACCACATCTATTTTCAACCAGGCTGTGTGAGAGAAAAAAAAAATAGTGTAGTTGGCAATCCTTTCTTCTGCTTTTAGATACTTCTAGTGAGAGAGAGGTGCAGTTTTCTGTAGCCCATGATGCACTAAAATGACTTCAAGGGCTTCAAAGAAATATTAATTCTTATTTCAACACTTGTGTTTGAGCATAGATCACAGTTCTGAAAGAGCTTTTGTATCTTGCCCCTCAGTTACACTGTTCGACACTTCAGGTACTGTGTAGAAAGTTATTCTATTACAGGAGAATGTGTTTGTTTATCTTTTCTAACTAGTCTCCTTAAGCAAAATTGCTTTTTGTGTCCATTTCAATTTTTTTTTAGAATAATGGCACTTTAAATGACTGTTCTTCTTCCAGATGTTGTTTAACATTCAGCTTCCATCTTTTGGTTTGAATCATGTTGCAATGTTCTCATTTGTTTTGAGATTAGCTATGGTTACAATATTTGGCTTTAGCTTTTTGAACACTTTGGAGTTAAATAGTATTTAAATCCAAGATTAATCATGCTGGGTTTTGCCATTAAAGAAAGAGTTCCATCTGTTAAATTTAAAATTTCTTTGGGTTGAGTAATTTCAAATATTAACAGCAAGGCATTTAAGCTTGGGCTTGCTTAAATTCTCTCTATTGTTTGAAATCAAAACTCTTCTACTTCCTTTATACTTCCTGTCAAATCACAATACAATATTTAGAAGAATGTTTTGTCCAATTCCATTAGTCACAAAGATATAACAAGATGACATTCTACTTTTTCATTCAGCACCTAGAAAACTTTCATTTAAACCTGCCAAAATATAAAATTTGTCATTCTTCCTGAAATGTTTCACATGCAGACAAACATGCAACAGCAACACAGTTCTGCTATCCTGTTGGTTACCAATTTGTTCATACTTGGTTACTGGACGGCCTGTGCCTGAGTAATGGGAAGTACGTGCTGATAAAACACTTCTGAACCTCTCTCACCAGCAACACTTGGGCTGATGCTTCAAAACAGAAATTACAATAGGAACACAGGCCTCCCTCATTTCATGGAGGCTAAATGTGACTAGATATTGTTCTTGTCTCTGTCTCTTATCTCTAGGTTGTCAACAAAACCGCTGAGCTCTTCACCCTGGGGAGTACTGCAAGCACATAAGAAGCAATGCTGAATGCTGGTGAGCCTCTTTGTAGAGGCAAGGATTAGCTGTCATGATTAATGATCTCAAAAGCTAGCTCTTATTTATTTACTCTATAGCGGCTTATGAGAAAATAACCCTCTTGGTTTTGTTTTGATTTTTTTGTTGAGAGGAAGTTGGATTGGGGGTTCCTGCTACGCAGTTATGTTACAATGCATTTTGTATCAATTTTCTCTGAAAACAGTAAAATCTGCCTGAAGCAGATTTCTATAAATCATGGTTATGTATTTATTGGGAAAAATTTCCAAGTGTTTTTGCAGAAACTGGAAAACTTCACCTTGAATTAAGTCTATGACCAATCAATGTCTTCTCTGACAATATCTGTTGAAGGCAGTATTTCAGGAAGGAGAAAATATGTGGTACAATACCACTACCTTTTCCTCCTCAGCGTTAACCTCCCTTCATGTTTTTCTCTCATTCAGTTAGGGGGTTTTAAGTCTCTGCAGTGAGAAATATCCATGACCAGAAGTGTTCTCCCCTTTTTTTACGCTTCCCTCAGCATATGGTATTTTTTCCTTTTTATCCTTATTTCAGACTTGTTATTTCACATCCCCTCTCTCTTTCTTTCTCACATACTAAGGGATTAAAAAAGGAGGGGTAGTAGCTGAATTCCTGAGAGCTGAGATTTCAAGAGTGTATTTGGTTCCTATAATGCGGAGTACTTTCATCTCCAATTAAAAGGAATAATCATAGAATCATAGAATCATAGAATCATTAAGGTTGGAAAAGACCTCTAAGATCATCAAGTCCAACCGTTAGCCCAACACCACCATGCCCACTAAACCATGTCCCTAAGCGCCTCATCTACACGTCTTTTAAATACTTTCAGGGATGGTGACTCTACCACTTCCCTGGGCAGCCTGTTCCAAGGCCTGACCACTCTTTCAGTGAAGTTTTTCCTAATGTCCAGTCTAAACCTCCCTGTTTTAAACACAAGTTCAGTCACCAAATGATTTCATTTTACCTGTGCTACTGTGGTTTAAAATTTTCATACAGCACTGGATCTAATGGAAATTCTCCTCTGAATGACAAGGAACTGAGTCTTAAGATGCTGAAGTTTAAAATAATAAAAAATATAATTAAAAAAAAAAATTGCAAACTAAGGCATGGCTCGTAAAATTTTCTGCTTCTTTTTAAAAGCTGCTAGTTATTTAGGAAAAAGGTGAGGAAACTTCATTCATTATTGCATAATAACTCTTTCTGTATCTTACAATGGATTTTTAGTATCTAATATACAAACAGGCAATAAAGTACTACATTACTCTGACCAAGTTCAAGAATCAGTCAAAATGAATGTGTTCTCTTTGTGGACTTTAAGCAAAACAAACATATATATTCTTCTTTCTATGCAACAGAGCAAATGCCAGGACATGCGCGGACTTAAACTAAGGCAAGCTGGATGAACTATGTGTATCCTCAGAAAAAAGAAAAAAGTTTAACAGCTTAATTTTAAAAAAAAAAAAAAATGCAAAAATTACTCTATTAATCCCTTTCCTTAAGGTCATTGAGCTTTACAGAAACCACATAAGGCTGTAGTTACCACAATGTTTTTATACTAAATGTGTTATATATCAGCACCAAAAAAATTTAAGTTACAAGATAGATATCATTACTCAGTGAAGAAGCATTTTAAGAAAAATGCATAGCCACATAATGATTTTAAAACTAGTAATCAGTTTTGTCTGCCTTCTCAAAGTGGATAGGTAGTCTTTGATGAGTTTCATTATTTGTCTGTTAAAGAGGAACATACTGCTTAAAAAAGAGAAAAATTATATACAGTAAAATTTAATGTGAATGGGAGTGTTGTAAAACTTCTTTCAGAGGAAAGTAGAGCAAGCATGAATCTAAACTGTTCAAATGCACTGTAGTGTGACTTGTTGCACCTACTGGCACTGGTTGAGCAATATTAGCTTAAAAAAAAAAAAAAAAAAAAAGGATTCAAAGCATTTTAACACCTTTTTCACTACTACCAGGGCCAGTAAGTCAAATCAGCAAGTTGAGGTTCAGAACAGAGAGGCAAGGATGAGGCAGAGGGTTTGAGATTAAAAGCAGCAAAGCAAAGATTAAAAGAGCAAAGGGGGAAAGGCCCCCAGTGAAGCATCTCAGTTGCCTCACACAGATTTTTTCCCACCTGTCTGAGATGGGTTACAGCTACCCCATATCATAGCTGGCCTTGAGCACAGGCAACAAAACACCTTAGAGGTGCACAGGATACCTTGACAATTAGCAAGAAATAATCTCCTGCATTGGTCAGGCTGTGACAACATCAGAAGACAGCCTATATCACCTTTGTTTCCAAAAAGCAAGTTCTTGCTCATGCATGTGGTCCCATCAAGGTCCCACCACCTCTGCAGCTCCTAATCTGTGACTGAAAAGGTGTGATTGTACCTTTTTTTTTTTCTCCAACCTTAATGGGAAAATAGATATCAACTCACTAGAGCATGCTCTTTGCTTGTTTTTGTGGTTCTGTCATTCTAGACTGTCCCAGGTTTCATGGGTGAAGGCTGTTGAAGTGTTAAAAACCTTTGTAAATAAGCATGGATTACAACAAGCTTTGGCAGATTTGTTGTCATTCATGCACACACCTTGTTTTGGTGATTGCTGTTGTGTTTTGATTTACTTTTTCAATGAGGAAGGAGGAAGTATGCTGGCTGTGTGCACACCTGCTACACGCCACAGGCATGTGTGGGACCAGCTAGCGTGTGGAAATGCCTTCCTGTCTTTGGGAGTAACAAGCAGAATTTCCAGTCTTAGGTTGACTATTGAAAAACCTGAGTTAAGTCTAAGGAGCCTCTCATCTCAGGGAGCAGAAGCTGAAAGAAGGGAATGGCCAGAGGGAATAAGCCTCACTCCAAAGATTTAATCATTCTGTTTCAGGAGATCTCAGCTTGCTTGTCAGAGGCAAACATGGGCATGTGGGTGATTTAGAGTAAAGGAGCCATTATTAGCTATTGATTGGATTTATTGTTTTCTTTCCAATTGCTACTTACTCCAGTCTTCTGGAATCAACCAGTCAATTTTGGAATATATATACTTCTTGATTAAAAAAAAAAAAGAAGAAGTGACAAAATAATGGTTTTGAGAAAAATGTTTTTTTCTAAATCATTTCCAGAAGCCTCAGTATTAAAATCAAACCGCAGCTATACATAAAAAGTATTTCTCCTTTGCTATTTCAAATGTGCTCAAAAATTTTTTTGCAAGCATCTAACTGTTGCTAGTTCACAAGACCATGTTTTGTCAAAGCAACTTACAGTAGTTAACTTAATGCCAGCCCCAGTTTCTGGAATGGAAACACAGGAGAATATTCATAAATAAATTACCCTTAACCTCCATTAAGCACTTGGTAAATTAAGTCCCAGGTTCACAAGGGTATTTAAAGGCAGAACTCATACTTGCCCAATTCTCTGAGGGAAAGTGAAACAAATGGGAGTTAAGTGCTTATTGAGAAGTTCTGGATCTGGGCCTAAGTGAAAAAAGCTTAGCTTAATTTGCCTTAGAGCTCTGCTTTTTTCTATCCCATACCAATAACAAGATTATATTTTTAGTGTTCATATGTGGAAATTTGGCATCATGCCATTGTTTACTATTGAAGTTTAGTACTGACCAGTGAAGGGAAATGCAAGTCATGTTGCCATTGGGACTGTGTTTATAGAGTGTAAAACTAAATTTTAAATTCTGTTTTGGTTTTGCTCAGGCCTGATCATGCAAGGTGCTTGATGTATCATAGCAGAATTTGCTTCCTCAAAATCTTCCAGACCACTGTAAGTCTAACACCCATTAAAATGGGATATAACCAGGAATATCAAAAATACAAATGGAAGTGATGAAAGTGAGATAAGTTAATTTCTTTTTGATAACTATGTTAATGAAATTTTGTTGTGCTTCACAAAAACTAGGGGACATTTTCTTACTCTAATTTCAGAGTCTTCAACAATAGGCAGCCTGACCAATAGAATTTGACCTAGCTGGTGAAACAGAACCAGTGCCTTGACCCCAGCAATCCAAGAATGACAGGAAAACTGCCTTAGGAGGGCAGGGAAAGGTTCCCTGGTCTGGAAGCTTTTCCAGGCAGGCTAAAACCAGTATGGTCACTTCCATGCTACACTTTGCATTGCTATTTATGGATGGCTAGGGTACAACTATCACCACCACCAGCAAAATGACTTTCTTCAGAGACTGAAGTGCTCTTAACTGATCCCAGACTCAGATGTAAAGTTGTATATATATGATTGTGATAGGTATGTGTTTGTGTAAACATGGTGAAGAATTGCCTTTGTTTATCCTTCCTCTTAGCAGTTTTGCTAAACATGCTCTACAAAAGTGGAGCTACAAAGCCGATATCTCAATTTCTGGGAAATGGTGGCATTGTACCTGTTTGCTTCAACTTTTGGATGAACTCATTTCACATAGATTAAATATTAGGATAGATTTGATCTCACAGTCAAATTTTCATAGAAGCTGGGTAAAGACAATGGATACACTACTGGATATAGTCAAAGCAACCTCTATAGCAACGGAGGTCTGCCTTAGATGTCTTCCACTGTTTGCTTTTCATTGTATTAGAACTGATTGATCCCAGAGTACAGGTGGATTCCTGAGCTCTGGAGGTTAGTTGCATACCAATATTATCCTGGCATCATATCAGGAAAATAATCAACACTTTAGTTCTTTATATTTTTTTCTTAGTAGTTTTTTTCCTGGGTTTGAGATAATCCATCTGACATAGCCTTAATTTCTATTGTTTTGTGGCTTATCCGAAAAATCTGATTTTTGCATTTTTATGTACCGTCTGGCTCACCGGAATGAAACTCAGTATGAATCACAACAAAGAAAATATAGTTGGGTTTTTCCCTGTCAAATCTCAGTTCCTTAGAGACTAACAGAATGTTTCTTCTTGTGCTATACTTACCTTTTAGCGAGCATGTTTTTTTTCTGTTATAAACTACTATTCTTATATGTGCTGTTAATAAATTGTTTTGAGGGGTACTGGAGGGAAGAGAAAAAGGTGGGGACCTAATATTCATTTTCTTTTCCCT
>NW_009186540.1:45820-64637 GCF_000690835.1 Fulmarus glacialis
ATATTTCTATATTTATAGAATATAAAGTATTGGCAATTTTAGGTTTTGAATGATTTTATATTCACAGAATACTCAGGATTAAAAAGATGCTAACTAAAAATGCTACATTAAGAGAACTTCACTGCATAGTTACACACTCAAAAATCAGGAAATGGTAGCATTAAGGTTTTGGGTCTAACTTTAAATGTGCTGCCTTTGTATTGTCATGACAATATAATCTTTAGATTGTAATAACAGACTGCATATATATATTATAGGCTCATATCTGACAGCATAAAACACATATCTAAACTAGAAAACAACACTTCTATTTTGTTTTTTAAAAACATAATCTGGCATTTTCGTGTTCCGTCTTGAATAATCTGAGAATTTTCAAAATCCTGGGAAAAAACCTGAGCATGACAGAGGAGCCCTTCCCTTACAAGGTTGGTTATCTGGCAGTGAGGGCATCCCCTGGCATCTTACCTCTCAGCTGCTGATGAACAGTTATATCATGGACCTGAAAAATCTCAGACAAAGTATTGTTGCAATCACCTGTGCAATTCAGGATAAAAAAAGGTGCAGTTAGAAAAATTCAGGAATGATCTTTCAGAATTGTCAGTGTTGTATATGGTACCTGCCATTATAACTGCAGCCACAAAATGTCCAACATAACCACAGTTTCTGCCTGCACTTGGAAATAAAGATACCTGTGATAAATGGTTGGTAACAGTTTACATATGATAAATATTACTTCATCTTCTGTTTCTTATGCTATCAAAGGATCCATAGAGTTATGTTGTAATAAAGCTTGGGCTTTGTGTGTTCAGAGATGACAGATGTTTAAGGCATTATCAGTATTCTGGGCCAGATCTTCGTGGTTATATTTTCTGTCTCTTGTATAGTTCAAGGGGCAGTCATGGAGTGAGAAATTTCTTTAAGTCACTTCTGCACCATTTTGGTCCAGGGAAAGATGCTGTGTTTAAATTGCATTTAAACCCTGGCCATTAATGCTGCTACATTGCTGTTCCAGCACAGGGTCATAGGCTTCTTTCCTTTCCTGTGGCTACATGCATGTTAGCTGCCAGGAGTCCCTTGGAAAACACCTAATCCACCTGCTTAGAGCAGCTTTACTTAACCACAAAAAGTCTACCCATATTCACTGTAATACCTCACTATGCTGTGAAACCAGGCTACCAAATAAATAAACCTGGCTTGTTCTTTTACACAGGCTGTATTTAACTCCCTCTTTTACTGAACACTGTTCAGAAGGAAGTCACTTAAAACCAGTGAAAAAAGGTGAAATGAAATAGGCTTGGGGTAGGTCTTGCACAGTACAAAATACACCTTTTTACTATGCACCTTTGGGGGCTGCAGTAAATATGTTAAATTTAATGTGGTGTTTTGACAAGCTGAGAGCAGTGTCTGCTGCATTTTTTGTCTCTGATCATTTAAGACTATCATATCTGAACTTCTACTTTCAATAAGATCTGCTATTATTACTCCAGGGATGTGAAAGCCAAAGAACAGTTTTTATCATAGGGTTGTTTTAAATAAATATTTGTTTTGATGTGGCTGTTTTCTTTTGCCTGACTAATCACACCAACTGTTTAGCGTCTTCTCCCATGATAAACCAGTTGGTGCCAAATAGTAAATGAGGAGGATGCTGAGTTTTGGGACAGAACACATTCAGTGACTGCTAAAGATTTTATTGCTAGGGAGGGAGAAATTGCTATTCTGAGAGAAAATCAGGGTCTTAATTCATGGGTGGCACATGCAATGAAAACCTGGCATGTCTACAGGGGCATACTTGCCACGTCCCTGATGTTCAGAGCTGGCATATTTATAGCATGTGATGACAGAAGCAGGGGGAGTAACAGGGTCTACTGGATTTGCAAGCCAGCATGGGATGTCCATGCAGTATTGGTGAGCAGAAGTGGAAGACAAGGAAAAGTGATCTTGTTATAGTGAATTTATTTGGCAAACTTTCTCCCTCTCCACCTTTCTCCAACCCACTTCACACTGTCCCTTGACCTTGTCTTAATCTCTCATTTCTTCCAGTCTTGAGTCTCTTGCATCTGTTCTTTCTTCCCATATGAATAATCAACCAAATGGATAATCTGCTGTAGACAGATCATAATATGTCAAGGAAAGCCTAGAAGTGGGAAGCTGAGATGTGTAGGAAGCAATCTGTTGTCCAGAATACGCTCTGGTCAAGTCGTGAAAGAGACTAACAACGGCTGAAATATATTTTGCTGCATTTGCTGTTACTGTGTTTAGACACTCCTTCTTCTCACATGCATTTTCTTGGCTAGTCCCTAGCTTCCAAAGGACTTCCTGTATAGTTTCAAGCTGTGGGGATATACACAGTCTCCTTCCATGGGATCGCTCTGCAGAAGCCAAAGTATGTCCAATCACTCTCCAAACAGTGTGGTGGGAGCAGCCTTTCTGAAGGATAAGTCAACTGTGGCAAAGTAGAATGACTCAGCCATAGTTTTAACCACTAAAGATCATGTAGCAACATTTTTTTTCAGACAAGAAAAATGCTAGAGAGTAAATCAGATGAGTTTTTAAACCACATAGCAGAATGAAAGTAGTGGTTATGATACAAGCTGTTTTATCACCCTAGCGATTTTCCAGTGGTCTCAACTATAATTTTAGTAAATCCAGCTGTGGTGTTCAGTAAAAAAAGAGGTTTGGGGTTGGTTTGGGGTTTTTGGTTTGGCTTTTTTAGGTTTTGTTTTCTTTAATTGACTGAGTTTTCACATACTGTAAAAGGTCAGGCATGAATGGGAAAGGTTGATTCATTTCTCTCAGAGCTCTACCTGCCTCTTTAAAAGCTATATTTTGTTGCTACTTTGGCCTGAACTTGGCAATTTATCTGTAACCATCTGTATCTTGTGGTCTAAATCAGCCTTATTCCAACATACAGAGGCAGGATTGGCATCTTTGAACTAGAGACATAAAAAGTAGCAAGGTTGTTCTTTTATAATCCCAGAGCATACTTTTTACAAGTCTTCTCTCTAATTGTGGTGAACATGATGGCCATCCTCCCTTCAAAGTACTCTTACAGGGAGCACATCTTTTTATTTCTGGCTGGGAAATGAGAGGGATGGCCTGGCAGGAGCAGCATTGCTGGAACTCACCCTTCCCTGCCAGCGGTGGCGCCCAGATGTTTGTAAGATCATTTCTGAAGCCATGATAGTCTAAAAGTATAAAGGAGGCAAGATCTGCGGGCAGAGTTAATAGTTTTTATTAGACTGATATTCTTGGAAAAAGACAGGCTCTCAGGCACTCACCCTGTCTTCATGTCTGAAATTGTGTTCTGCTCAGCCTGCCATGGGCTGATGGGCTGAGTGCCTGCAAGCTACTCTGCTTTTTTCCAGCTTTTTTTCTGTTCTTCTAATCAAGGCTATTACATCTTCCTACAAATGCTGACTCAACTGTCAGATAATGTAGAGCCTTCAGCAGGTGGCAGAAGCTAAACTAGTCTGGATTACTTCATCACAAACCTGAGGTGGAACAAATCAGAGGTGGCCCATACTGAAATGGGTGTGAGTATGTTTCTATCCACTTGAGTAAGCCTAGGATTTATTTCTCACTGTAAGCTCTGCCTATGATGATGACCCTCCAGGGTGACAGAAATTGAAATTCAAAGAACGAGGTCATTAAGCAATATGAACCTAGAGAGGTTTGCTAACACAATCTTTAGCTGCCTGCATACTTTTTACACATTTTTTTTACCCTTCCTTGACACTGGACATTGTTTTACAGCAGGTCCCTTAGTCAATTCTTTGCTCAATCATACCATAGCTGAACAATGATGAAGAGTGTTACAGGAGTAATGACTTGAGTATCCTTCTCTTAAAGCTCCTAATAGTTTAATCAACACCTACTAGAAACAACAATATGCATATCACCATGACTTCTTAACTTCTGCATATGAATATATGAATATCAAAACCAAAGTATACTTGACAAGTGCAGATGGTATCATTTTTATTGCCTGTTCTTACTCTAATTTTTTTTTCCATATGATTTTTTTTCTGAACAACAAAGTATAATGAGATTAACTTATATTGCTAATGTCTCTAATTTGGCTCTACAGCAACTTTGTAGTGACAGTTGCCAGGTGTTTCTGCTCATGGTCAACTACTCCTCACTCTGATATATAACCCTTAGGAGGTGAGAAGGAAGTTTCCTGGAAGGTATTAGTTTCCTGGGTTCTTGTTTGTGCCTGTTAAAATGCCTCTCACTAATTATCAAATGAGTCATGCAATCCTGTTGAATTACAGTATATGCACCTGTAAAATGTTCTGCCAGATAAAACAGATTCTCTCAAGTATAACTGAATGTATCAATGTTAAAGTCAGCTTTATCTGTGATGCGGTGAAAAGCTTTACATCATGTGCAGCATTTATTTAAGTCCATCCACAGCTTGTCACTAAATTAACCACACCCAGGTGTGATAAAAGTGCCAATCTCAGCACCTGAGTCTCCCTTGGAAATTTGGAGCTGGTCTTCTTAAGGGCAATGAGGCTCAGCTGTTCTGGGAGTGTTGTCTTCACTCAGTCATGTGCACACAAAAAGCTGTGGGAGTGCACGAGGCTGCTTTTGGCTTGGTGTGAGAGTGCAGCCAATGTAGGTGCCTTGGAGGTGAGGAGGTCTGTGAAAGGAGCCTGGGAAATGGTTGCAGTATAACTTAGAAGAATAGCATATTATAGAGGTGCTTCTCTCTAATGTGGTAAGTTAAAAATCTCCTGCTGCATTGCTAAGACAGACTTCCTTCTGCTTTCAGAGAAGGCAGCAGATGTGGACTGAGAACCAAGTCATTTTTCTAGAAGGGAGACTTGCTACAGAGTACCTGCAAAACTGAGAGTGAAGGTAAGTCAGAGATCCTTTAAAGTGGCTCACTTTAGGCTCTCAAGATTCCTATCTAAAAAGCCAGTATTATATATAAATGTACTTTGGATTTAGTGTTCATTGGGATGTCTTTTCCTCAGAATATCAGTGATATATGAAGTCTTCTAGGGAAACAAGTTTTATCCCTGTTGCCTGCACTTCTCAGAAGGACCCAGCCTGTTTTTATTTTTCTTGCACCTTTCTGGTTTATTTTTGTTTAGGCCCTTCCATACTCAGTTCAGAATGCAAAGGACTCTGAAGCCATATGTTTTTAGTTAAGGTGTGTCCATTTAACAATAAGTATAAAAAAATTTAACAGAAAATTCAAGAAATTCCTGTGCTTGAAATGGGGGGGTGGGGGGGGAAGTAGTGGTGAAAAACAAACTTACTCTATGGAATGTTCTGATAGTCCTTCAAAAAGAAGAGCACCTCTAAAACCTTAAGCTTTTGTATTATTAACAGAAATAAGCTCTGAAAAGTAAGGTCTCTAATTGAACCTTCATTATCTAACCATGTGAGTATAACATGGTAATTCAGAAAACTGGTGTAGTTGAAGTGAATTACTAATGTTACAGCTGTTTATACCATCAGTGATCTCAACTGTGTGGGTCTTTTCATCAAGACTTAATCTGTGATTTATAACTCATAGTAATGAGTCAGACTTTTGGTGGTTTCCACATCGCATCTGGAGGAAGTATTACTTTGTGAGCTAAAAATCTTATTTACAACATTAGTAAATCCTGAAAGTGACTTAATAATTTTATCTAGTTTAGCATAGGACTGGGCATATCTAGTTGCTTCCATGTAGCTTCTCACAGTGCGTATTAATACGGAGCAAACTCTCTTGTTAAAAAGAAATTTTACAGAAATTTGGAAGAATTTTTTTGATATGTCAAGCTTTATATTACTTTTTTCTGCTGGTTCTAGCTTTATAGATGGACTTAATCTTTGTAAGTTTCTATAGATTCTTACAACTTGTCTAAAAAAAATTAAATGTTATGAAATTTAAGTATTTTTTTTTTTACTATCACCACTTGGTGTAATTTTTATGGGTCTTGTTTTTAAGCTTTGGGTTAAAGTAACTAAACTTCACAAAAGTCCTCATTGCAAAAGCAGAGCATCTAGCTGTTTTCATGCTATAAGTATCAGTGCAACTTGCACTGAAAGACCTTTAGATAAAGACATGTTTCAGTCTGCTTGCTTATGTTCCTCGGCTGCGTATCAGTCTAACAGGCAGGAAAAATGAACCCACCTCCTCTCTCAACCAGTGACTCACTCTGCTGCCTCTGCTCCTTAATTTCCTGTCTTACTGTAATAGAATGGTAAGAATGACACTTTGCCCTGCTTTGTAAAATATCATCAGATATTTGACTGCAAGTCTTCTGTATGAGCTGACATTTCTTTCTAATGCTTCATATGTATATGCGTAAGAACAAGCCACTAGAAGTAAAAATAGCTGAATTCTGTAGGATGTAACACATGGAAACTCAAGAGTCACGCTTTTATGTTTTACTGTCACCTGGTAAAACTTCCGCACAAGTCTGAAGAAGTGATGACTGACTGAATTCTCTTCTATTTCAAAATTCCTTAGTAATTCTGGAAAAGACACAAGTTCATTGAGATCCCCACAGTAAAAGAGAGAAGCCTGAAACTGCAGAAGTGACAAACATAGAGACGCTATCAGCACAAAATAACTGACTTGAAAGACATTAATAGAGCAAATAGGTAGGATTAAGAACACTAATATTAGGTCGTTCTGAAGGAAGTACTCAACAAATTTTCTCTTGCTGATGAGCGCAGGCCACTTCCAGTCACAAGAGCAAGATTGTATTGATGTGTTCGGCCCTTTTATTTTAAAACATGTATGGAGACTGCCAAATGTTTGGTTTGACATGACCACATTCTGGTTTTTGGTGCATGAATGAATAATAGAATAGGAAATGTGAATGTTAAACCAAGCTTAATACTATAGCAGAGAAATGAACCATATAGAAGAAAGAATACAAATGAGATCTCTAACAGCTAAATCATTGGCTGGTAAGCACAGTTCCTGGTGCTATGCTAACCTCCACAGTAACTTTATGCTTACGTTTCTTCACCTGGAGCAGAGAGGGCCAGAGCAGGGGGGAAGATTAGGTCCCTTTTGTACTGATCCCTTATAGTTTCACCTAGATGTCTAATGGGCTGCCAGTAGCACTGCTAAAACTGTATTTCAGAAAGGCAGAGGCACCTGCTAGAGCAAGTCTTTACCTTATATATTTCCCAGGCCCCTGTACACAGGCATACTCTTTAGCAGAAAGCCAAAATCCATGATATTTGTGCAATGCATTAAATATGAAGAAATGCCTTGCCAATTCTGGTGCCTGAGGCATGGGTTTCATTAAACATATAATCTTCACAGTGTGCCTAGCTTCCAATTGTTAATGCTCGTAATTAAGTCACCCAGATTTTTAATGAGAGCCTTGAACTTAAGTGCCCTGGATCTTGATCTAGTATTGTTTCAGTCTTAGAACAGAAATCCCCTAACTCCATTTGCTCTAGTATTTACCTTTACAATAAAAGAAGCAACCACCTTGGGTGGCCATAAATCTGGAATGTGATGTTATGTTAAAGCTGTAAAGTAGGCAATAAGACAACATGCCTCAATGCATATTAGGAGTTTGGATAGCCAAAGCATGCAGAAAAAGTACATTACATCTTGTCAAATACCTTTGGTTTGTCCTCAGTGATTCTCTAGTGCTGGTTTTTTTTCTTTTTTCCCAAATGCAATACAGTCGCCTTGGATCCTGAAGTCTAAGTTACAAAATGTAAGGAAGAGCTAGTATCAACCAGTTGTTGTTAATCAGACAGTATGAATGTTTTATAAATTTTGAGTTGAATTTTTCTCTCTGCTTGTATGAGGCTAAAGCTTCCTATGTCCATGAAGTACACATACAACTATTTTTTCAGAAGTAGTCGCTGAGCCTCACACACTGTAGCTGGGTACAGTAATTGGGTTGGCCTAGGCAGAGAACTGGTGCACAGGCCAAAGGAAGGCTTTCTGCATTTTTTAAAAAAATCCTTCCCATTTAAAAAAAAAAAAAGCCAATTCAGCTGGAATAGATATACACACACATATATTTGTACATAAATAAATGCATGTATATGCACACACAGTGCATAATCAGCTCAAGAGAAATCAATGAGCTCCCCAATAGAACCAGAGAGAAGAAAAAGTGGAAAGTAGGGTACACAAATCTGTAGGGAATTGAGAAGTGCCTGCTTTCTTCAGTTTCCTGGGAGATATCTTGACATAGAAACAGAAGAGATCCTGGCTCAAGCTAAGGAATGGGTTAGTGGGTGCTGTTTGGAGTGCTTGTTCCCACGCATAAACTTTCAGAAGTTTTGGGGCTTATTTAACTGTCTGCCACTTCTAAACAGCATTAAGTAGAACTAATTACTTGTTTATATTTATTTATTTTCCAACAGTACAGACCTCACTGGCAAACAACTTCTTTCCTCTCAAAACTGACTTTGTAAGTGTGGGTAAAAAATGTCAAAAGTTTGTGGTTTTGTTGTTAGGGGGATTTTTTTAGGGTTCTGGGAACTGAAATGCGGCCTAAAGCTAAAAATGACACGCCCAAATATGAAGTTTAGATAAAATCGGACATTCTAAAAATACTTGAAGTTGGTCTCGCTTCTGTTAAGTAAAGGATAGTTACAAGAAATTCTTGTGTTTGATAACAAACTGAATCCTGACTTCATGACTTCAGTCATGTTCAGTATTAGACTTGGGGGCAATATTACTTAATCCTTATGAAGTAAAAATGCAACAAACTTTTCTGTACTGAGTTGAGAAAGAAACAAAGAGAATTATATTGATACTGAAAAAGTCAGGCTTCACCATAGATGAAGGCAGTAGGTTAAGCAGTAACTATTAATGCTGAATGTTTTTAAATCCAGGATCACGTATTTTTCATCCTATCAGTGGGAATTACATACCAAGATATCTATATACATCTTTAATTGCTTATATGTTTTCAATTACTCTAATGTTATAAAGCTATTCTATTTAAGTAATTTGTCCTAGTTTTGTGAGGACGCATGGTTGCGAGCATTTGTTCACTAAGCATGAGCATCCGTGTAGTAAGAAACAAACAGTCGTCTTGGACATGTTGAATTGACATGGCCCCTTTTGGTATGAAATTTCAGAAAGAATATATTAGAAATAAGAACAAACTCAGAGAACTACAAAATTAATTAGAGTACAAGGACATGCTGTATGTTGAAAGATGTCTACTTGGTCTATTAGTTTCTCCAAGTGAAGGTTAAGATGTGACTTACAGTAGTCAAGTGTCTTTATAGGGAAAACTAATAAATAGCTCTTATATTGAGATGGAAAAAGCACAGAAAAATCCAATGGCAAAAAGTGAAGCTATGTAAATTCAGACTACAGATAAGGCAGTCTCTTATCAGTAAGGGTTATTCATCACTGCAACAACTTACCTAGGCATGTAATGGTTTCACCTCTACTTAGAGTATTTAAGGTATGACTGAAGATCTTTCTAAAAGAGGTGCTATAACTCAAACACAAATTATGGTTTTGAAGCATAAATTATTGGGTGAGGTTCATTGGCCTGTGTTATGCAGGAGGTCAGGCTATACTGTCATAATGGTCCCTTTTGGCCTTACTATCTATGACTAAGTAGCTGCCAGCAGGATTATGTGGAGGTATAAATCCATCTTAGATGAATATCCCTATTGAGCTTGATGTATTTTGTATATATGCTTTATGGATCAGGCAAACAAGATAGTGTCCATGAGCACTTGACCAGCACTGCATGTAGGAGAAACTTAGTCTTGTGGACTTTCTAAACCCCTCCTGTAGTCAATCCCAATTCCTTAGAACAGTAATGGTAGGAAAATATCTCTGATATTATCAACCTTGTTTGTTTAATTCCACTGAACTATCTAGTGAAATCCTAGTGAAGCTGCTGGCATATTTACAGCTATCTGCTAAACTATTGCAGGATGATGGAATCTGAAGGACAGCTTACAGTATCAGTAAAAACACCAGATGTTATATGCAGGCAAATGTAATGAATTAACTGACATCAGTTACAATTGATTGTTAGTGTAATAGCCCAAATTTGCAGATACTTTAATAATGGGTAATGCATAAATATCCTTACGGAAATCAATTGGGCTATTCACCTTGTCTAGTAACTTCCAGGAGCCTTGTTTCTTATCCTATCTAAATAACTAAAAGATCAGACTTAGATAAGCTTGTACAGATTTGCATCCCCTTGCCATATGTTTAACAGCCTATCTCATCAGACTCCCAACACAGGTGTAAAAAATTCTGGTACTAGTGGTAATGCTTCTGAAATTGGAGCTCAATTGTATCTGTATTTTATTGTAAACAAGGAGTATAAGGAATACTGCCTCTTAATGCATGATAGAGCAACGGATTTCACCAGCTAAAGATACAGAGGTGTCTTCAGTGAAAGAATTGTTGGCCTTGAGTGTGACTTTTTTTTTTAAAAAAAAGATCTCAAAGGACATCATGTTCTCTTCAAGGTCAAACTGACATAAGCAAAAAAAGTCTAGAGGAGTTACAGAAAAAACCCTATTGTGCTCTCTGTACAGACTCCTTAAAGGAGCATGCCAGGTTTGACATCATGGAATTCAAAACAAAATCTGACTCTTATTAACTCTAATTAAAACATGTTATTTGTGTCAGCTAAGTACATAATGCCCTTAAAAGATCATTATCTTGGGATCTGTCAAGGCTGAACTGTCTCTATAACAAAATCTGAGAGTATATTTGAAAACTTACTAGTTCCCACTGAAAACTCATTAAATTCTAGTAATCCAACACTTCCTGATTGTCAAATTCCACTTAAAATAGGTATTTATTTCTCTAAAATTATTATAATCTATCCAGCAGGAGTAGTATGCTCTGGTTTAATTTATGATTAGCTTAACTCTGTATTTGAGGCCACAGAACAGTCTCAGTTTAGTATGTACCTCTAAGGGTGGATATAAACAAACTTCCCAAGAAAGCTGGTGTGGCCCTAGCTGTCCCTCCTCAGCAGGGTGATGTTAGTGAGTGCGGTGGACCCTGGCAGAATTTGCTTCCTTTTCTCTGTGATGCCTGCATGACGGAACCCAGTGTTGGGCAGTGGAGTAGGCAGGAATGGGGTTACCATGCTCACCTGCGAAAGCAGACAGCGGCAGTTGCCATTCCCAAGGGCATGCTGTGAGCCCTTCTGCTGCACCATGCATGTAGCAGGTACAGTCCTTGGTACCTCAGGGCGTGGCTGGGGACAAACAAGGTGAGGCAGGCAGGGCTAGCTTTGTGCCTTGAGGACTGCCTTGGCTGCTGGACATCTGCACAGCCTGGATGAGTCCCTGCCAGTGCTTGCATTGTGCTCAGATAGCATTTCTCTCCAGGAGAGAGAAACCTGGAGAAACCCAAATGGGCAGCACCAGTACCACCACAGGTGGGATGAGGTATGATAGTGCCTGACCATTGCATTGTGCCTGTAGGTACTCAAGGGTGCATTTGACCTGTTCTTGACTGTTGCAGGTGTGAATAGCCTCTAACATGGTTCCCATTGTTACCTGGCTTGGTTTTATAAACAAGGGTAAAATTATTTAGTCCTTAATAAATCCTGGTTCTTCAGGCTGATCTGTAATCTGGAGCTCATCTCAATCAAAGCTGAGACCAATTTATATCTGTTTAAGGCCAATTCTGAGTGCATTCCTAGCACGCTTTTCTTTCACTTCCTTCAAGAACTGTTGTGAATTTTTCTGTAATTAATGTAAAAGCAATTAACTGCATTGCTAGATCGCGTTCAAATGTTCTTGAAAAGCTTAGGAATAGAGACCAATTCCTGCAGCAATGTTAGAACATTGGACAGGGTTTTTTATTGAAAAACACAGTGTATTCTTGGATTGAACTGTGGCATGCTCATTTATTTCATGATGGAACGTGGCATTTGAGAATGGAGACCAGTGCTGCAAAAGACAGGTTTCCTAATTAACTCTCATGTCTAAACCCTACAGTAGGATCCTAGTCATGGCTTGTGGCAGCACTCTAATGTGTATGTTTGGCATGCTAAAGTTGTCTATGGGAACAGTCAGAAAAATAGTTTTACTGTGGATGAGCCCTTTTGCTGTAGGAAGGAAATGATCTGTAAGTCTCAAGTCAATAAGAAGAACATACAGGTGGCTGTATGTTCTTAAATTACTCTCATGGCACTATTGAAGTTTTCAGTGAAAACTTTTTCAATGAAAACAGTCTCTTTCCCATTTTCTTTTAAAATCCTGGTTAAGCATTGCAAGAATTGTAACAACTTAAAGTACTGAAATCATATTTGAAAAGCTGGCTAATGTGGATTTGATATCTTTTCATGTAACTAAAATAGTTACCTGCAGATAGTGACAAGTGTTCAGAAATGCAAACCAGATTGAGGCAAACATAGCATCATTGTGGAATTTGAGGTAAATAGAATGACATTTGGCATAAATGAGTTATTTCTAGAAAAAGCAATTATTCAGCCTCTCTTTTTCTAATACCTTTTTATTAAACTCATTCTTATAGATGGAAAAAATCTGTGCATAGTATATAATCATTCTCAGAAGAGATTATATCACAAGTGTATTTAGTAATGCTTATTGTTGCATTACACATTTGGAGGACAAATGGTCCTTTGTAACGAGTTTCCACAACATCTAGCGCAGCAAGACAGGGCAAGTTTGCAATGTTAATGTGAATGAAGGTGAAAGACATTATTAAAGAAAAAATTACTTGATCAGTGAGTATATGATCCTTGGTACCACACTTAATTATGTTCATGATTACTTCCTTGTTTTATGGAGAGATGGAGGGGGGAGAAACAGTTACATTTTCTCTTCCAAAATGGTTGTCAAGCAGGTAATCATATTGCCTCTTGTCACTGTCTAACTTCTGCCGTAATAGGGCTCAGTGCCCACTTTAAAGAAATAAATCAAATGCATGGGTTAGTTTAGCATCTTGAATGATAAAGTCCCTGACAAAATAAGAACTGAAATGAAATGTAATGCAAACTAGTTTAAGAAACAATCTGTAGAAACACACTTACAGCCACCGAAGCCAAGGGCAGCATATCAGTTTTATCTCTGCAGAAAGAAGATCAGGCAGCTAGTCTTTAGATGCAGAAAGTTAATTTACATTACTGTGGTTATGTAGAAATTTGGTGAGAATAAGATAAAGGTTTGAGCTGCCAATTTAAACAGAACAGATATCCAAAAGATGTCATTGTTACTTTATTTACTACATTTAAAAACAGTTCAACACTGTTTGCTTGATGACTGAGAAGGAATGTTCCCACTTAAATTGTACACATGGGTATGGATTCTATCTCTAGATTAATATTTGGAGGAATAAATCTCATTTGAAAATCCAGTATAAATTAAGCTAAAAGTAATTCTTTTAAAAAAAATTTCCTATTTAGCAAATGTTTTGATGTTGAGTCCAGTGTTGCATAACTGGGCAGTAGGAAGAAGAAAAGTATTACCCACATCCACTTTTATTTCACCTCAGACTTTTTTTTCATCAGGAGTGAAACTTGTGGTATTCCTATACAGCCTGAGTAATTGGGCTGCATTCTGCAATCAGAACACTGTATGGCTGTAACTGGGGCAGAAGGTAATTGCTTATACAGCTTTTAGAGCTTGTAAGGACAAAGAAAGTCTGTCTTGAAAGGACTTCACAAGACTGCAGGTTAGCACTTTTGGAAAGGGATGACAAGAGCAAGGAACATGGTCTTTTTCTTTAAATACAAATTAAAAATACACATTTAAAGAAATACACTAGTGAGAATTTTGTTTCTTTTCTAAACTCAATTAGCTATGCAATCTGATTAGGCACTTTCAAAAGCTGTTTCATCTAGGCATGTGCATCTTTACACTTCAAAATACTAAAGTCTTGCTTGGATGATTTGGGTTCCTTGTTTTTTGTCTCCTAAATGCTAAAGTCCTGTTTGAAAATAGGATATAGGTATGATGTGGCAATTATCTGCAAATTCTACTTGTGATAACTTAGAAGACAATGAGTTTTTTTATTATTCTTTGTATGATCACTGATTTTAAAACTAAGTTTTGTAGCAGCTGGTGAGTGTTAATTTCTTTCTTTGTCCAGACAGGACATTGTGTGTGCATATGTGTGTATGTGTCCCATAAATCATGTGTTCCAGCTCTGATATCCGTCTACTTAATAGCTAGTAATTTTCATATAATTTCTACCAGAACATCTCCTGGCAGTCTCTTAGTATCCTAATTATTCTTTAGATGAATTTGAGGGTTGCGTGAATATACACTATGAATAGAAAAACAATTGCTATGGAAAGTTCTGAGGAAAAGAGGTGAAGGGGGTAATGGAGGTAATTTCCAAGGAAAACTTTTGACTATTTGGGGTGGGGTGTAAATCTTGCCTGAAAACCAGGAATTGATCATCTGGAAGGTGTCGTATGAGCTTCTCAAGTTCCCATTTCTGGGCTTGCTGTCATGTGGGATGCAATTTAAAAAAAATGGAGGCAAGTGGTATCCATCCCATAAACCTGATGACACTGCAGCCATTTTAGAATAATTTTAAAATGTTTGGCTGAAATCTAGACACTGTCAATGTATACAAAATACTTCGTAGAGTACAGGTTTGTTTCACACAAAAAAAGGCAAGCAAAGCCCAGTTTTCAATAAAAAATAATTTTTTAAAAATTTATTTTGCTAAACCTAAGCAAATTATAGTACAAATTACTATAAAAACTCTACATGTTATCAGGTATAAACAGCAGCATTTAACTTCCATTGCATACTTATCTATTGAAGATTAATTTTATAGCTTTTGTGTCTAATTCATTGGGATGGTCTAATATGGTAATATTTACCATGAAATTACTTTTTCTGGTAGAACCATTAAAACAATGCATGCCAGAGTTTCTCATCACTTTATAACCACTTCCCTAGTCTGAAGGACAGAGCTTATGTTCTTTTCCTTCTGAAGTAGCTCAAAAGGCAACGGCTGAAATGTTCTGTATAATTAGACCAAACAGAAGTCAACATGGGGAGAGAGGAATCTCTCTCATGAGAATATTGTATCAAATAACCTGCTTCACACTAAGTTTAAAAACATCAAATCTGAGTAATGTTAAATTCAATAAAGGTGCTGCTAGTTTATACATGTGTCTGTTAAAAGCTGCCTCAGTAAAATGGCTTAGGTCATTTAAGAAAAATGGAACGGATGTAGTCCAAAAAAACCAAAGATATGACAGGCTGTGGGTAAGAGCCAATTAGAGCCAATTCCAATTCTTGGATACACTTGTGACTTCTGGTCATGCACATTAGGGAGCAGAATTTGGGCCAAATAGAAAGTATTTAATTAGAAAATTCGATATAGAGAGGTATGAAAATAAGAAAAGAACAGCTGGCAAATACATTCTGTAAAACAAATTGAGAATGAAGTTGAAGACAATGCACTTGAACAAAAAACCTGGATTCTTGCATTCATTTCTTGAGTCTGTTTTTTAAAGGAAATTTGAGCACAGGGGAAAAATAATATACCTTTAAACACTTTGAGGAGGAGGGTGATGTCATTATTGCGATTCAGCTATCAGTATAGCTGATTCAAATATCAAGCTTCCAGGATGTCAAGTGCACTGTGAGAATAGGCCTACAGGAGAGGAAGAAGTCAAGAAGAAATTGAAAATGGAAAACAAGTCTGATGTGTAAATGGTTTGCACAGACTACTTATTATAATAGCAGGCATTCATTGCTTAACAGCAATAAAATACAGCTAGTGTTGTTACAAATTTTATAAGTCTTGAGGGTAGGCTGAAAAGGAAGATCAGTCAGCTGACAATGGTATATAAAATGGTTTGAACAATGATTGTAGGAGAGGTCAATGAACCTGACAATATTAAAAAGGGAAGAAGAGCCCAGGAGTGAAAAGGATTAGTGTGAAGATGCCCTATTTTTGTCAACCAATGAGGCTACGTAAGTCACTTATTTTTGGTCACTTTCATAGAGAATTTAGCAGTCAGTGCTTTAGGACAAAATGGAAGATTGTTACCCTTGATTGGCCTCCTAGTGTTCAAAAACCTTCTGAAAATCAGAGTAGATCTATGTTTTGATTGTTCTTTCCATGCTTTTAACCAAGAAGGCAAAATAGCCCCAAGGAAATACGAAGAGATTGACTATCATTGATTCAGTACAAAGTAAGGTTTGTGCAGAGCAGTAGCATCTCTTATTAGACCAACTTATTCAGTATACAGGGATGTCCTCTTTTGAGCAATTTGCAAAGTGAGGTTATTCTGTTGGTCTGCTGCACTTGCATCCAGTGGACTTGGATATATTGCAACAAATCTGTTCTGAAGTCTAGCAGCAACTATGTAAGTGAAAGGAAGTTACGCTTGCCTGACTTGTTAACATTTTCCTACTTTATTGTCCTGCTTTGGCACACTGAGTGCTAGAGATACATCCTCACAGATAACTTGTGCTGGTCTCCACATGTCTTACACAAGGGCTGAAGCACGTCCCAAGAAAGTCTAGACAACATCTGATCATGTATCAGACTCCCGCCTTCTGCTGACAGTCATTGACTACTTGGGAATAAAATGCGCTATTGTATTCGTGTATAGAACAGGTCCTGTATTTGTAATTTGTCTGCTAGGAGACTAGTGCCTGATATCTGTTAAAGCCATTCCTTGTCCTAGTAACATTTATCCCTTCATTATCTTCAAAGTCAATTCCTTGGGAAAATGGAGCACTAGTATTTCTTTCTGAGGCATTCCACTACTTTACTGCTTAACCAGTAGATGGGTTTGTGCATCATGAAGGATATATGTGGCATTCATTTAAATCCTTGCTGTTGGTAAGCAAAGGAGATGGATGTTGTATGTATCCTCTGGTTGGTCTAGAGGAAAAAGAACACACTCATGCTTAGGAACACTCCAAGTTTAAAGCCTGAACTTGCCACACGGAGGCACGTAACAGAAATTCTGAGCTTTCTGTGCTTCTCCCCAAGAATCTGGCTCCCACAGCCCCTCGGGAGAAACTCAATAGTATTTGCAAAGCCTCTCTTCTGCAAACTTTTCTTATAATCTTCTCAAAGTGATTAAGTTATGTATTTTCTAAAATTATTATTTGAAGCTGAGATGGTGCTATTTTTTCGTTTTTAATATGCAACCATTTAGTTGGACAATTTCATGAAGGAAAGGTGCATAGCCATTAAAATGACTGGATCAAAGAGAAAGGGAGAAATGAATATGCAGTAGGGATGTGTGTGTTGGGTTTTTTGGTTTTGGTTTTTTTTTTAATACTGTATGATAATCTTTTCATTATGACTCTTGAAAGACTCTTATAGACTCTTGAAACTTTGCCATAATGTGAAGGTGTAATTGAAAAGGTTAAGGGATTTGCCTGAATGAGAAGGAAATTCAAATTACTGAAGGTTAAAAACAAGAGGCAGATTCATGGAATATTTTTTATTGCTATTTGAATAACTTTAAAGTGTGGGTGTTCAAATATCATAGCACCTACTTCATATGTCCTTTTGACCTGGCTGAATCCAGAACATCCCTACTGGGTTAGGTTAATGGTCCCTCTGAACTAACATCTTGCCCTTGACAGCAGCCAGCCAGCAGCAGATGCTGAGGCAAGGAATATAAAAATAGGGCAAACATATAATACATATAACGATCCTTGGTGTAGACTACTAGTTTTTGGCAATCTGTAGTTGTCTTAAGAGTAAGACTCCATTTGCAGCAATGTCTTTAATAGCCCCTTGAGGCTTTTTTTCTATGAACTTGTATAAATGATGTAGAAGGTAATGCTCTTTTTTTTTTTTCTCTGTTGGCATTCAATGCTTCAGATAGTGGTGTTTTGCAACTTTAGCTGCATTGCATGGAAAAGGTGCTGCTTTTGTTTTTACTTCTGAGCTTACCATTCAGTATTTTCATGGTTAACTCCTAGTAGTCAGGTGTTAATTTTATCCACCCCTTCGATATTTGAAAGTTCCATTACATCCATGACACTCTCTTCCAGCTGTTCCACCAGAGTCCTAAATCTCTCTTCACATGGAAGCTGTTATGGATTTCTCAGATTATCCTCATCACTCTTTTCTAGTCTTTTTCCCTCTTCTGAGGCGAGGTGACTGTAACTACACAAAGTATATCAACGAGTAGCTGCACCATAGGTTAGCATAGCAATGCAATAGCATTTTCTGTTTAGGTTCATCACACTTCTAATCGTGCTTTCACATTCTTTTGCCTTCTTGAGTGCTCCTGAGCATCAAGCTGTGTTTTCCAGACAACTATCTACATAGAATCCAATGTAATTGTCATGTTATAGCTAATTAAGCAATGACGAATTCTAATGTATTTAGGGTTATTTTTCTTGCATATGCAATTTCACTTTGAATTTCACTTATGACTTTATTGCATGTTTGATTGAAATGAATTTGCATGAAATCCTTCTGCAATTTTTCAGTCATTGTGATACCTGGAGAATGTGCTGGTTTTGGCTGGGATAGAGTTAATTTTCTTCATAGTAGCTGATATGGGGCTTTGTTTTGGATTTGTGCTGAAAAGAGTGTTGATAACACAGGGAAGGTTTTGTTATTGCTGAGCAGTGCTTACACAGAGTCAAGGCCTTTTCTGCTTCTCACCCCACCAGTGAGTAGGCTGGGGGTGCACAAGAAGCTGGGGGGGGACACGGCTGGGACAGCTGGCCCCAACTGACCAAAGGGATATCCCATGCCATATGATGTCATGCTCAGTGTATAAAATTGGGGGAAGGGGGGGGGACGTTCGGAGTGATGCCGTTTGTCTTCCCAAGTAACCGCTATGCGTGATGGAGCCTTGCTTTCCTGGAGATGGCTGAACACCGGCCTCCCGATGCGCAGCAGGGAATGTAT
>NW_009186540.1:64728-74796 GCF_000690835.1 Fulmarus glacialis
GGTGGGGGGGGGTGGTGAGCAAGCAGCTGTGCGGTGCTTAGTTGCTGTCTGGGGTTAAACCACAACACCTGCTCAATTATTTTGTAGAGTAACTTTTCTTACTCTTGAACAATTTTTTTCCTGAGAGCATTTTGTGTAGATCCTCTGGCAGTTCAGTTTCCTTTAAAGCCCTTAATGCTTCTTGCAGTTTCAAGAGTAATGTGAGATGATGCCTTGATATGTCACTTGCTCAATACCATCTTCAGGTAACTCCTAGATTTGGGCAGTATGCTATCCCCTTGTAAAAAGCATTCTCGGCTCTTGCCCATTACATTAGTGTGTCAACTAATTTTAACCTGTATTATTGTTTCAACCACTTGGACACATGCCAAAGATTAGATTTCCTATTCTGGATATTTCTTGGTCCTGCCTGGAGCCTTCCTGAAAACTGGTGTCCCGCTACTGTTTCTGGTTGTACTGTGGATTTAGGTGACAGGTGAGGAGCAACAGGGTGTTGACGCTGTACCATCAACATTAGTTAAGCATTAAATCTTGCCTCAGTAATTCAGCATAAAGGAATTGGCACTTAAGCTTCTTTTTCAAGGTAGCATGTGATGGGGGAAAACTAAGTGTCTTTGGGATTTCCAGCCTTCTTACCTTACTTCTGTTGCCCCTCTCCATTCACTGGTGGGCTTTGCTACAGCTTTCGCATACTAGTATTTGTTTAAGCTGAAGTGCAGCACTTTGAAGACACTCCCCATCCCCCCAAGCCATATAGGAGGACTGAGAACCAGTATAGTGTGCAGACAACAGAGACAAGCAGTGCATCAGCAGGCCTTGATGTTCAGAGTAGGAACAAACTAGAAGGATGGAGACATGTAGTCTAGTGATGACTTTATTTGCATGGGAATGGTTATTTCTATAAGTGACCTGAATATGAATTTTCATGCTTTCAGACAGCGCATGTATTATAGTTTTTTTGCTTATAGAACTTAAAGCGTAGGTCACATGCATTTTTTTAAACCTCAGGAACATGATTTATGTTACCCTTGGAATTTTTTTTTAGCATTTTCACAAAGTCGCATGCTCACCCTTTAAGTAACCCTTCCTCTGGTTTGCTAAGAAATACCTCTGCTTTATTTCTTTCTTGACACAAGTTTTCAAATGTTGAAGTCTTATAGACAAGCTCAGATGTCACTTCAAAGCACTGCAAAAAGGATCACCAAAATGGTCACCGCGTTTTACCACTCTGCTAAATGTCCAGTAGCAGAATACTTCCCCTGTGAGCACCTGGACTTTCAGTTGTTGCTCTTAGGGAGTAAGTGAATTTTCAGCAGGTGGAGCTCCATTTATATTTGTTACCTCCATGAAAATTGAAATTAGAAAGTCATCACCTTTACAAAGGTATAATTTCTTTAATTTGTCTGTCAGCATATATACCTGCATTATATTAACCAATGTCAATTTTCCATGGTTTCTACACACAACCAGTTAAACTAATTGGCAAGTAATAAGTCTTACCTGTGTTAGTGTTTTCTTGTAACTATCTTACCTCATTTGGTAGTGGGGAAAAAAAAGAGTTAATGACTAATTGTCTTAATATGACTTGTGAAGGTGGAAACTTAGCAGCATCTGGTTTTAATCCTAGATTTTGCAGTGGGAAAAACTTGCTTTGAGCTATGGCTTTTGGCAGGGTAGAATGCCTCCCTAATACAGATGTAACTCAATCTAATTAAACTCAGGAGGAAAATAGTTGCATTTGCAAATTCAGATTAGGAGATAACTCTTTGCTGTCAGGCTGGCACGGGAGTTAACAGCAACTTACTGTTGCAGACAGCAATTCCTGACATGCATGGTCCAGAGACACCATCCCTTCTTCGCTGCTCTTTGTTTTCTCAGCTACTAGCACTTGGCAGGAGGTTAAATGCTGGTGGCGTGCAGTCCCCTCAGTTGCAGCAAGGAGGAATGCAGCAGCCAGCCTCTCCAAAGAACTGAGCCACGACAGTGCCTTGGGCACGTGTTGGCCTCCTCGTGAGGAAGATTTTGTGCAGAGCATGAAATGTTACCTGTGAAAGAACCCAGCTTTGGGTACCTTTGGGATGTCCCTGGCCCCAGCTGAATTCTCACCTCTCAAGTTAAGATCTGTGCACTATAAAAATCAAAAGGCCATGGCGCTGAATGCCTAGTCAGAGTCCATGGTGTGGAGTGGAAATCTGGTTATTGGGTTTCTGTGGAAAACCCACTTAGAGATGTGAAAAACTGGAAAGAAATCACTCTTAAGAGGAGGGGGGAAAAAAAAAAAGAGCAAAGTAAGGAAGTTGGTTTTTTTTAATTGGCTTATTAAATCTGATTCTGTAATTAAAAACTTATATAGTTGAGAAATGACGGGGGAGATACCTTCCCCTGCTTTGTTTTTTTCCTACTAGCGTAGCCCTGTTGGAAGGAAAGTCTATGTGCTGGGAGACTTTTTGCATATTGCTTTAAGGGAGTAAGTTGATCTACTTGAATTTGACCATCAAAATGGCTGCAAGTGACTTTAGATTTAGGAAAAAAAAATGCTTAACAAAGAGCAGAGCTGTGACATGCATGCAGCTCTTCTGGAGAAGTGATCCTGACTTGCTTAGGAAACACATAGACATGGTAGATCCAACCTTTCAGAAAAGCTGAAAGACACCAGTTGCCTTATGTTAACTTTAACTTCCCAATTGCCCAGCTCTAAAGGTTCTGAGACTGGCACTGTCTGTAGCTTAGTTACCTGTAAAGTCTGTTTTGCCGCAACCTCTGTGGATGTTCATGGTATTGCACCAGGTCCTTCAGCAAGATACTTAACCTAGTAACCATAACTAGATTTACTATTTTATCTGTACGGCTGTGCAAATACTAGAAAGTTTGTAGCAGCTCTTGTTGACTGGTACTGGTGATGCTGCTCACTTCAGAAGTTTTGAGTAATCCAAAGCAGGAGCAGAAACAATGTCATGGTATGTATACAGCACACTTAGCTATACCTGTGTTTATTTGGCTAACAAATGGGTTTTGTTTACAAACTACCTGAGGAGCTGTAAATATGAAGCACACAAAAAATGAGCCCACCTTTCTAGCAGAGATTAAAATGATGGAAGAATTCATTGAAAGACAATGTGATCAGCTTTGATAGTTAATAAAAGGTGGTATGATAGCTCCAGTAAAAAAGGTACCAGCTGAAACCTGCCTTGTAAGGTTGATATGTTGATACTTGGGAACTAAATTATTTTTAGTAAAAAAAAAGTTTCAGCCAGATTTATCTCAGTTGAGGTCTATAGTTGAGCATTCAACCAGAGGGAAGATACACAGAGCCCTTCTCTTCCCCTTCCATCCTCAAACTCTAAAGGATTAAAGTAATCTCTCCTATGTTAGTGAGCTAGAGAACATGAAGCTGTTGGTATTTTCCTTGCTCCCCCTTCTTGAGGTCCCAGGGGAAAGCATGCTCTTTACAGAAATAAGGCACTTCAGTTCTGGCAGTTCCCCTCCTGCCTCTCTCCTGAACGCTTAAGCTCCTATGCGTCATACTTGGTCCCATAATGAATTCAAAGGTAAAATCAAAGCTTATCAGGCATAATGTTTCCTTTAATGTACTTGGAAACACCTACCTTTATGTAGTGTAGCCAGCATCCTTACTCTTGCTTTATACTTCTGCAACTGAGAGAATTGTGCATTTTACTTTCTTTTAAATTTTGTTTTACATAAGCTGTAAAAGTTCAAGCAGATGTTAAGTGAAAAATCCTGCCTGGGATGCTGGGAAAACTGATGTGTTCTTTAGTATGCAGATTGCTAAATAACTACACCAAAAAAAAAAAAAAAAGAAGGTACTTTGTTTATAATCAGGCATGTTTTACAAATAACTGAGAACAGGTTTTCAGAAAAAAACCTATAGCTAATCAGCAGCAATATTTTCAGTTGCGTAGTCCATTTTGGTTTTGGCCATATTACTGCTATTTGGCTAGCAAACAATCTATGTTTAAAAATTTGTTCCAGTTCAGCCCATGTTTACATATGTACAATTCTCCATCAGCAGTCAGTTGTAATTTACACAAGTTCAAAGTGAGTTTAGATGCTAAGATGAAAATACTGCCTGTAAATAGAAGAATTAACCTCTGTCACCTAGGTCATTACTTTCTAAATCTGTTCTATTTTGAAAAAAAGAAATATTTTGGAGCATTGTCTTTTTCAGTAACGTTTGGCATATGAAAAACTCTCTGCTAGGTCTGCTCTTGAATGTTACAAGCTCTCAGGGCAGCACCCTCAGGAAATAGTATGAGGCTAAGAGAGTGGACAAGCTACCCTAGACTATCTGGGCAGAAACCATACTGTGGTAAAATATTAACCTTCTTTATGGTGGCTGTATTTAGCATTGTTTAGTTTTCTCCCCTTCTGATGACAAGTGAAAGATTTGACTTCAGTCTGAATCACACTGCTACATACAATATCCTGTGCTGCCTGGATGATACTTAAGTCTTTTTCACTTACAAATAGTTGCATGATTCAAGGCTAATTTTATACCAAAAATCCCAACTTTTCTGGAAGCTCCCCGCCTCCCCCAAACATTAAGACCGAAAGTATAGTTTCATAAGTAACTTAACCGATATTCTATCTAGAATTCACAGATTCATTTTACCTATAGCATGGTGTGCCAAGAAAACTTTGAATTAAACTGGATTAGTCTGGAGTGATGCAAAAGATCTTGTCCCCACTTGCACAAGTCAATCAGCAAGCCCCCAGTTAAACAGTGTTATAGCTGTGCAAGTAGAAATCCATGTGTTTCAACAGGAAAAGCAGAACTTGGTTTTGTGTTCTTCAGTGAAGATAGAGTGTCCAAACCTACCGTGAGTGAAGGCCAAAGCAAGAGGGTTGTGGGAGTTTTGTTGTTTTGGTTTTTTGTTTGGGTTTTTTTCATTGGAGTCATGCACATTCAAAGCCCCAGAAGTATGGCTATCTGTTTCTATGTAAAATGTTTTCACTGTGCAATAATGGCAAAGGTCTGAAAACTAATAAAAAATTCACTTAAAAGAATAAAGCAAAAAAGGCATCTCACAACCACAATTTGTACATTGCCAAATTGTCCCTGGACACATGATGCAAAAATTATATGTGAATCTGTTGGGGGGAGCTTAGAGACTTCTGTGTTCATAAGTTAACTGTGTGCAATACAGTTCCGTGGCGAATTTTACCTTTGAATTTTTAACATATTAGCATTCATCATAGCATTTATATGTGTGGGACCATAGGTCTCGATCCTACCAAGGATAGAGAGCTCCAGTGGTTCTAAGCAAGGAGCTATGTTTGCAGCAGACAAAACCTATGGCTAATGCAAGAAGCAGGGCAGAGCTGAAGGCCCATTAGACACTTGGCATCTGAGGGTGGGAAATGGGGAGGCAGCTGGAGCAGTTTCAGAAATGTACTGTCACCTCCTTCCTGCAAAATATCCTGCTTCATGGCTGGCTGATAAAGGGGTGGAAAAAATTGTTGTTGGCAAATAAACATGAACAGTTAAAAGCTCATCTTGAGTCAATTTCTAAGTCTCTCTTTCCTACACAAGTATCTCCAGTATAACAGCTCCACAGAGGTAGCCCAGGGCTGTGCTGCAACAGAGGCCCTTTGCCTTCGGTGAGGGAGCAGCATCCAGCTCCCCTTTGTGCCACGCTCCTGTCAGCTTGTCATGCTCCCCGGGAGGGCCTGGCCTGTGGTGAGATCAAATCAGGCAAAACAATAAAAAAAAAAAAGGGTGAGCTATTGATAGGACTGACCCTCTTCCCAGTCTGCAGCCCTGGGATGCCCCACTATCCCCTTGTGCAAAGAGTTTACTAATACTTGGATGCTTCTTAAAATTGGCACAGTGAATTCTCCAAGTGACATGCCTGATTGCTAGCTGTCTTATACTTCTGTAATAAAGCAAACATTACTAGGTACTTCAGGCAACAAAAATCTGATGTTAAAATAATAATGCAAAAAAGCTGGATTTGGCAGAGCATTTATGTGCATAAATCCAAAAGATTTGATTTTGCAAAAGTTCTGTTTTCTTCAAATGATAATATTTTTGGCATGTGAAGTTTGATTGTTTCATAAGGCCATAAGGGTCCACTCCGGCTATCTAGGCCAGCCTCTTACATAAGGTGCAACACAACTTCACAGAAATTGCTGCAACTCCTCTCACCTGTGGTTGAGGCTGCATATTTATTTTAGAGTAATAGCCAGTGTAGAACCCTGACCCTGCTGAAGTCTTTAGAAATAACATTACAGCCTTGGCCTTCATAAAGGCAGAGCTTTTCCAGAGAGGCTTAGGGAACTCAATGAAAGTTAGACATTGAAGGCTCCTGGCTCTTTGAAACTTTAATCTTCCAGTCTCACATGTGGGATATACATGATTATGTCATTTATGTAATGGTTCCTATAATAATTTCCCTGTAGAAAAATTATCTTATTTTCCAATAGAATAAAATCAAGCTGCATTTTGTATTTTTATAAGCTCATATTGGAGCCCTCAACTGTCAGATGCTTTCACTGAGTATACGGGCTTGGAAGCACTGACCAAGCTGCCTTACTATGCTTGGGTCATCCTCTCGGAAATCATGGTGCCAAGGCATCATGCAGGACAGCTGCAACTTTTCTCATGCTTTCCTAAGAAAATCTCTCTCTATCATTTCTGTTCTATATGATATAAAGCCCTGGATACAGCCCAAACCATCTAATTGCATAGTTCATAAAACCAGTGGGAATGAAGAACCATCAGGGTATAAGGCAAAAAAGTTAAGTAATGCAAGAAACTTGGTTGTCTCTGATAATTTAAGGTTCTGGAATTCACTTAAACTCAAGTAAATTGGCTATAGTGTACTCATGGGTCCCCATTAGTGTGTTATGACAGATATAAGGACCCTGAATATCCTCTCTGTACCCATGAGTACTGTATGTCTCCTTGATCAGCCATTGTCGTTCTATTAAAATATTTTAACTCCACTGTTGGGGAATCTTGATCACATTGTGTCTTGCCACAGCTGTCAAATCACCCAGTTCTTTTCTGTTTCAAGGTTATAATTCCTCACAGTGAATATGGAAGGTGTTTAAGGACTGGTAGTTGCAACTGGCATAATTTGTCTCTGACTTGTTATATAGAATTTTCCCTAATAAGCCTTATTGATCATGTCATGGTACCAGCAACATCTCACTTGAAAGCAGGCAATAACATTATTAAAATAACATGGTTTGCAGTTACTGATAATTGCTGTAATCACAATTGTTCTTCCCAGAGCAAGACAAACTCTAATTTTAAATCTTTTTATGATAAACTCTGTTTATAAATCTTTTTTTTTATACTTTTTCTCTTGCTTTTCCTGGCATCTGTCAGTAAATAGCTGTTCCACTTTATAAAGCAATATTACTTCAAAGTATCAGATTACTGTATATAATCTCCTAAGAAAACCAATTGTTTCACAATAACAGCTAGCCTTTTATAATACAGGGAAGACACCTTTATAGTTATTAAGGATATAAATCTTGTTGAGACTGGCAACTGCTTTACATTTCTCAGAAGTAGAGCACTGGATCCTAAAGGAATAAATATGGAGAAAATGCCTTTAGGTTTAAAAGTGAATCCTTAAAAAAAAAAGACGTGACATCTTGATGCAACTGGAAATAATGCAAAAATGTCCACAGACTGCAACGCAGTAAAGACTTTCACGACTTCAAGACTTGTGTACACCCACAAACATGCATGTGCATATACATTAATTTGTGCATGAATTCATCTAAAGACACTAGGTAATGTCCTCAAGAAACTGTGTGTCATAGCAAATAATTAAAAAAAAAAAAAAAATCCATAAAATTGTTTAGTATTACTAAAGATTTTCATTCTTTAATTGTCACTGAGCTATCTCTCATTCAGGAATATTTCTCATATTTATTGGATTGTGCACAGTAAGAAAGGATGGTTCTGAGAATGCAGGTGTCCTAGAACTAGAGTATATTCTAAAAAAAAGCCAACAATTTTGACATAGAAAGAAATGGCTGTGAAAGCACTACTATCAGGGGTACAATTCAGAATAAATTATTCATTTGTCTGTAGAATATAATCTGCTTTATTAAAAAAAATGTGCGCAGTGTGATTTTCCAGTGTAAAATAAGCTTTTTAGTGACCTGTTAGTATCTATGAATTTAAATGGACACTTTTATAATTGTGTTTCTCTAATAAAATTATAAGTATAGCCCAAAAGAGGGGCTATACTTAGTTAGTGGCTCTTCAAGTGTGAGGCATGCATAGCAGAAAATAAAATAAAAGTGACAGACTTTTCTGCTATAGGGTAGTTGTAATTCATGTGGATCTTACACAGTTCTACTCTATCTAAAAACTAATAGGCTGAAATTTTCCTGGGCACTGAATTAACAAATTATGTGGGATTTCTAGCCACAGTGAGTTTGGCCCGAGGAGACATGCTTATCTCAGTGTTAGCCCAATACAAAAGGTACAGAAAATGTACAATCATGGCTATAAATTGCAAATCTTCCCTCAGGAATATGTCTTTCTCTATCACTGAATCACAGCTGAAACTGGCTACTGTGTTTATATAAAAAAAAAAATCCAAAAAATATTTAGGAAGTAAATTCTTCTTGATTTATCAGGGAAAGTCACTGAGATGCAAATGTGAGAATAACTTAATACAGCGCATCAGTGACTGCCCAAGAATCAGAGACGAGAAAAAGGGAGGATCATTCAGCTTTTGCAATACCTTACTAGTCAAGGTGTTCTTTCAAATCACTTTCCGGTTTTTTCTGCAGGTAGGATATTTGAGAGCCTGATAGTGTCACAGGAGGACTGGTGTTTGACTGCTGCTTGCATTTGTTGAGGTACCTCCTCTGCTCACTTATGCATTGGCATGCTCTGTCTTCTATTTAAAAAAAAAAAAACCAAAACAAAAAAACCCAGCCCCCCCCCCAAAAAAAAAAACAAAACAAAACACAAAAAGACCCAAACTCTGAATGATTTCACCTTGAATCTTAGGAATAGAATGGCAAAAAAGCAACAAAATGGAGCTGCTCTGTGGGTTGCAGGACTAAAGAAATCTGGTGTCCTGTATCTGTCTCCCGCGTGGATTATCTGATGTGTAACAAGGAGTAAGCTCAGTTTGCCATGTAGCCTTCGCTGGGCACTGATAGGGTCTCTCTCTGCCACCCATCTCCTTATTTTTACTGAATTCGTGGAAACTCTTTGGGCTCTCTTTTGAAATTGTCCAGTAGGTACAAAGTTACTGGGGTAGACTGAGATGCTTATACACACAGCATGATTGCATAAATCCCATTCCCCTAGGAAATCAAACTAAAAAAAACTGCATTCCTAACAATCCATATAGAGCAAGCCCCAGGCCTGCTGAAGCCTGGTGGGAGTCTTACCATTTGGTTTCAGTGGGATCCAGATTTAGTTGCAGAACTTTATACTTCGTTGGAGTGGTTCTGTCCTTTGGTATTGATAGATGTGTAAGACATTTAATACCATGACATTAGCTAGCTCAAAGCTTAATTAATTTCTTACGTGAAATCAGTGTTGGCCTTTTCTTAGGTCCACAAAAACAGTATTAAAGATGGGCAGTCAGACCCCAGTTCACTGCTGCCTCACAACATGGACCACGATGTACAGCAGAAGAGGGAGCCTCTAGGAGTAAGAGGGACCTGTGTTTAGATGTACTTGGTGGCTCTATTCAGGACATGTTTTTCAACTGTGCAATGCTAAATATGAAACTGTGTTGCATACTGACATATATTGTGGCTTAGAAATTAAAAATAGTGGAAGCAGCAGCAGGATTGATTTAGGTACCTTGAAAAAGGAAAACTCCCAGTGCAGTTTGAGACATGTGGGTATCAACAATGGGGGTCAGAGAGGAGATGCAATGGAGGACCTCAGGCAGACCTGCAGCTTTCTGGAACAGCAGTGTGGAGGCCAGGCAGGCTACTCTGGGTACCTAGCTGGCACTAGGAGCTTGTTGTCAGGCAAATAAACCAGTAACCACTAATGATTCATACTTTTGCATACAGAGGTCTGAAGATAACAAAAAATGTTTTTACAAATAT
>NW_009186541.1:0-878 GCF_000690835.1 Fulmarus glacialis
CCCAGTGCTCCCAGTGCTCCCAGTGCCCCTGCACCCACCTGCAGCTGCAGCCCCTGCACCCACTGCCCCACCGCCCGGTAGGTGCCGCTGCCGTTGCCCCCCTGGAACTGGAAGATGTCGTAGCGCCCCGGGGCGTCCCCGTTCTCGTTGAAGGACACCGGCGTCCCCGCGCTGCCTGCGCACCAGTAGGAACCAGTATAAACCAGTAGGAACCAGTAATAACCACAAAAAACCACCAGAAACCATTAAAACCCACTATAAACCAGTAACACCCACTGGCACGTGCTGTCAGGCTCAGCGACCCCCCCCAGCACCGGCATCCGCCCGCTATAGGGCAGACCAGTGCTCCCAGTATGAACCAGTATAAACCAGTATGAACCAGTAACAACCACAAAAACCCACCAGAAACCATTAAAACCCACTATAAACCAGTAACACCCACTGGCACGTGCTGTCAGGCTCAGCGCCCCCCCCCACAGCACCGGCATCCGCCCGCTATAGGGCAGACCAGTGCTCCCAGTATGAACCAGTATAAACCAGTATGAACCAGTAACAACCACAAAAACCCACCAGAAACCATTAAAACCCACTATAAACCAGTAACACCCACTGGCACGTGCTGTCAGGCTCAGCGCCCCCCCCCACAGCACCGGCATCCGCCCGCTATAGGGCAGACCAGTGCTCCCAGTATGAACCAGTATAAACCAGTATGAACCAGTAACAACCACAAAAACCCACCAGAAACCATTAAAACCCACTATAAACCAGTAACACCCACTGGCACGTGCTGTCAGGCTCAGCGCCCCCCCCCACAGCACCGGCATCCGCCCGCTATAGAGCTCAGCGACCCCCCCCACAGCACCGGCATCCGCCCGCTA
>NW_009186542.1:0-4513 GCF_000690835.1 Fulmarus glacialis
CCTCCAGGTGCGGGAGGGCCGGTCCGGGCTGCGGAACCCCGCGGTAGTGTTCCCAGCCACGGTCCGAGGCAGCGGCGTCTCGCAGTGGGGCTCGCTGAACCAGCAAGCGAAATCGGAGCGGAAGCGATCCCTTGTCTCTGTAAAAGTCTAGGATAATTCCCAGTCATTAATTTGATGATATGTTTAGTCTTGAGTCGTGAGACGTCGGTGAATGGGTCTGGGTATGGCAGGGTGATTGGTCTGTGTCAGGAATTTGATGGTTGTCGGATGAATTGCCCCGGAGATGGTGGCCAGACCCACCGCTGACCCAGAAGTTACTTTGCTTTGCGTAGCTTACTGCCTTTGAGAGAACACCGTCAGATCACGGTTGGCTTTCGGCTGGCATCAAAGTTTCTGTGTTAGTATCTGAGGTCAACGTTTAGTTTCCAGTTGTGCTGAGCCCTCTGAATGCCTTAATGGAACTGACACGTGAATTATGCGAGTTTAAGTAATTTATAGCAGCTGCTGATAAAAGTTTAATTTGTTTTTCAGCTTCCAGATGGAGTAAATATTTCCAAAGAAGCTCGGAGCGCAATATCTCGAGCGGCAAGTGTGTTTGTGCTTTATGCAACATCATGGTAAGAATTTGTTGCATTAGATGACCAGTGCAGTTGATTTATAATTCACCTCTCTGCTGGCTGTCCTGGAGATTTTTTTGCAGTGTTCGTTTTGGTATTGTCTGTTTATATAAATAAAACAATCTTTAGTGTAGCCCAGACTGCAGCAGTTGGGTTTGGGCTGCCCTTAACAACCCGCGGGGAAGGCAGCTTGGCTCTGTACGCAGAGGTGCCCCAACCCCACCAGGGACAGGAGGGGTCCCAAACTGCCGTTAGCCTTAGAATATGGCTGCGTGGCTTTCCCTGGCAAAGGAAGCCCTTTGCTCGCTTTCCAAGCTACTTGCCATGCAGCTGCGTTAGGTCAAGCGTGAGCCAACCTAGTCAGCCTTGCAGCTGGTCGCAGAGGACACAGTAACGTCTTTGGGGTGGCCGTGCTGTGCAGGCAGTCACTTCTCTGGTGTTAAGTACTCACACGGCTTTGTGGAATTGTCACCTTACAGCCAACGTTCAGACTTTCTCCTTCCACCCAGCTGTAGAAAAGGTCCGTGCAAGCAGAAAACTAATGTTACGGGAAAGCAATGCAAGTAAATGAAAGCACAAACAGCCAATGTAAACAAGAAGGTATCTTAAACTACTGTTACTAAGTGATTAAAAAAAACCCTGAATGTTTAGGAGATGGCTTTTTTTTTTGAAGTTGCTTGTGACTTTAATAAACAAGACTAAATTGATGATAGTACCAATTAACTCTATTTTCCTTCTTGTTTTTGACTAGTGCAAATAACTTTGCCGTGAAGGGGAAGAGGAAAACGCTGAATGCTGGCGATGTTCTCTCTGCCATGGAGGAAATGGAGTTTCAGCGATTTGTAGCCCCTTTGAAAGAATCACTGGAAGGTATCGTCCTCAGTTCCTGTCGAGGGAGTCTAAGCAGGGAGTCTAAGTCCTGTTTTCCTCAAACACTGGACAACACTTACTTGCCTGTCTTGTTTCTCTTCTCTTTGCCCAGCATCCTACACTGCAGTTTGCCCGGGGAATAAAAAATGTGCACCTTAACAGGACTGGGATAACATTATTTCACAACTGATGAGGATTGGGAAAGTCTCATCTGCTATCACTCCCCTATTATGTTTATCTAAGGAAAGTCTTAGGTGCTGCCTGTAAATGTGAACTCCTGCGTCCTTTTCAGCATTTTTCTGCTGAAACTTAACCTGATTTCCTATGGAGCTGGTCAGCACAGCTCAAATAATAGGGTGAGTTGCTGCTCTGAGTTCACTGCTCCCCTTGTAAGCCTGGAGAGCAAGTGGACGTTGGACTTCAGCTACTGTACTGTTCATGCTGTGGAAACACTGGCTTGCAATTTTTCAGTGTTCTCTTTTTTTCTTTTTTAGTTTACAGGCGTGAACAGAAAGGAAAGAAAGAAGCAAGGAAAGATAAAGACAAGAAGGCAGACTCAGAGGAGCAAGATAAGAGCCGAGAGGAAGAGAATGATGATGATGACGAAAGGATGGAGGAAGAAGAGCAAAATGATGAGGAAGAGGTGGACAACTGAGCTTGCTGATGAGACGTGTGCAGGGGTTGGGTTTTGTTCAGAGGGATATAAATGCTGTAAATCAACCTTGCTGTGTCCCCTCTTGTTTCCAGTAGAGCTTTGTACTGTTCCTCTGTGGCCTGTCCCTTTTTGGCTTTAACTTGTACATAAAGGACTTCTGCTAAAGCTTTTCTCGTGGAAGGACCTCTCCTCCCTGTGCACAGGGGGCTTGGCACCCTCCCCAGGTTCTGAACAGGCAGTAGTGGGACTGGGCTTTTTATGCTGGGTTGGCTCTGAAATAGAGGAAAAAAGAAATGTCGGATGCTCAGTACAGAAGCTGGCCGGGAGAACTTGAGAGACTGTTGAATACGCTCGTTAAACCAAGTCAGGGGCTGAATCAAATAGATTATTAACCCTTTGGGGTTTAGAATCTACGTGATGATGTCAGGAGGCTTGGAAGCTGAACATTTAAGCTTTTTATCCAAGTGACTTGTTTTTTTCCTTAATTTCCTTGCATTCTGGCTGTGCCTTCTCTTCCTGCTGTAACTGTGACAGTGATACTGTGTCTTTCAACCTTACCAGTCATATGCAGCAATACAGTACAACTGTACAAGGACCAGTGGTCCACTCAGCTGACTTTCTCCCCTAAATCAACCTAAATCAAAAAACTCCACAGCACTTACAATGTAAACTAAATACCAAAAGTGCTTGTTTTGTGTCTTTAAAGCCCTGGGAGACCAAGAGGAATTTTGTTAAAAATCTGAAGCAAAATTAATGGCTAAAATGTGTATCAGGATGATAAAAGGTGACTGTATCAAGTGGTACATTTGTTGCAGGTCAGCGGTGGGCAGCAGTGGATCTGATGGTCTCACCTCCTGTCCCTCCTTTGCAGAGCTGCAGTTCCTGCAGACAGGTTGGTGATTGCAGCAAGTTTGAATGCAGTAGAATAGAGTGGTGGATTTTGGTGGGTTGTTTTTTCCCAACTGGAATGGACTAATTACATCAGAGGTCCCTCTTTAGCCTTCGACAGTCATTCCAGAGATGCAGACTGCCCCCCAGTGTGATGGGCTCCAGGAGGGCAGTGAGGACAGGGCGTTCCTACCTAGGAACCACAGCCTCAGGCCTGTGGTTTTTAAAGTATCTCCTTCAAGGAAGATGGGTTGAAACAAGCTGTTTGTATTCCTAGTACTCCTATATGTTTGTTCTTTTATACTTTCTTAGTTTTGATGCCTTTCCTTTCTCTTCTCTGAGAAAGTATCTATTAGAATAAGCTCATTTTTGGGGAAAAAAGCTTTATTATTTGACTGATCTTTTTGAAGACTAATAAACCTAATATTTGAACTTAACCGAGGTCTGGTGAAGGAAAATTGAGGAAAGTTTTAGGTACGTTTAAGTAAAACCCACGACTTTTGCTGACGTGCAGTTTTAAAATAGCACTTGTGAGGAATAGTATGTCCTTTTCACCAAAAAACTGATGCAGAGCTACCCTGCCTTTATGCTTTTATGGCACGATGGCTTTTCGCGCACAGAAGCCCAGCTCCTGAAAAGAATTGAATCAACAAAGATTTTCTGCTGTCTAGTTTCTACTGGTGTGCAGTCAGTAACAGATGAAAAGACTGAGCTGACGGTGTCTTCCCAACATCTCCAATAACAAAAAAGGCCTGCCTTCTAGCTCTTTTTTTCTCTCTCTTTTTTTTTTTTTTCCTTTTCTAGTACATATCTGGGGTGCATATTCTGGAAGGGAACAATATCTAAATAAAAGCCGGTTTTTTTACAGAAATGGCATCTCTTATTTCTGTCAGTGATAAAATGAGCTGGTTGCGGTTGCGTAAGCACACATCTGAGCGTGCAGCGAAGGCAGAAGCAAACTCGCTATGAAATTGCTTACAGAGCAGCTGACGGCGAAAGGAGGATGAAGGCTGCTGCAACCCGGCCTTGGTGCGAGAGGAGCGAGGGAAGTGTGGAGACTCGGAAGAACTAGCTTTCCAGTTATTGGGGAAGTGAGGTTTGGGTGCTGGTGTTTGTACGGCTGGTGGAAGGAGCCTGCACCTTGCCCTCGCTCCCGGTGAGAGCACTAGGCTGCGGGGAAGGAGAGGAGAGATACGGGGTCTGGGTTTATGCACTGCAGTGGGCCAAGGAGACGACGTTACTGCGCGAGAGCTGCAGAATGCCATGCAGTAAATCCGATCCGTGCATCCCCATGCTTTGATGAGATGGAGAAAATAGCATGTCCTGTATGCGTGCTGCCAGGCCTGCAGCGTGCCTCCAGCCTCCCTTGGCCTGGCAGGCCCCCCCAGCATCCCAAAGCCTGGGTCCAGGCCCCCGCAGCACCCCAAAACCTGGCTCCATGCCCCCCACAGTACCCCCAGTCCTGCTTCTGTCCCCCATAGCG